>NC_080057.1:21834146-22026646 GCF_026212465.1 Amaranthus tricolor | reverse complement strand
AACAAAATAAAATAAATAAGTAATATTGAATTATATTATTTTACATGGTTGATTATAAGAAACGAAGTAAGTTTAATTTTAACGGTAACGAATTTTATCGCATACGTTGTTATCGCGTAATATTTCTTTGCTGTTTTTAATTAAAAAAAAAAGACAATTACATAATTAATAATTAATTAAAAAAAATAAAAGATTAGGGGAGGGGAAGGGTGGCCGGTTGTGTGAAGGAATGGGAGGAGTCTTGTAACTCCTTTCATAAGTGTGTATTATGGCACATTAAGCTCATCCCTTAATTACCTATTAATCCTTGTGAACACCATTTGAGTTCTTCACCCTTCTAAGCTCCCAAGTGAACAAAAAAAATCAGAAAAATTCTCTCCTTAGTGCTTGTTGTTTCGGCATTCCAAAAAAAAAATTAAATTTGTTCTCTTGTTCTTCCATTCAATCTTTTGATCAAAGGGGTAAGTTTAATTGAATTGCTAGTTATAGATTTTATATACAAGGTTTTCTAAGATGAATTACATTTTATGTATGATGATATCCTATGACTTTGAGGAGGATTGAGTATATTTTTATGTAATTTTCTTTAACAATCCTTTAATAAACCTTAATTTTGTTAAAAGGATTAAGTTATGTTCTTGATTTATATTCTTTAACAAAGTTTAAATTTGTTATAAGAATTGAGTTTTGTTCATATTCAAATAAATTTCTTTTATGGTTTAAATTTCTCTAACTAAATTTCAATTTGTTAGTAGAAATTAAGTTGGTATGGATTAAGTTATGTAGTCATCCAAAGATTTAATAATCCTTTAGCAAAATTTGATTTGTTAGAAGGATTGTGTTATATATATATATATATATATATATATATATATATATATATATATATATATATATATATGTCTTGATTTTAAAGGGTGATTTGGTTTTATAATTCTCTACAAAATTTAATTTGTTAAGAGAATTAAGTATTTAATTTAGTTATCATAATTTATGAAATTTCAAGTCTCTTGAAGGATTTTGTGGATGTGATCTTGCTAGAATTATTTTGGTCATGAGATTTAAAAGAAAAAGGGGTTGATAATGTATATATAAAATAATAATAATAATGAATTTTAAAAAAAAAATTTTATGTATATGTTTTCGGGCAGCAGCTGATCTGCCTCGTTAAAGGTGCCGACCCGGAAACGTTAGTTGTTTTCCGTTGTTTTGTGCACCGTTGCGTTAAAAACTCGTTAAACGCTTAAAATAATTAAAAATAGTAAATGGATGTTAGAAATTACGAAAATTGGTACCCAAGGTAATTGATGCGTTCTGAACGCAATGGCGAAGTCGGATTTTTCATTTGAATTTTCTAATCTGTCCGAAATGGCCCTTAAAGTTTCTGGTCAGAATGTGAAATTTGGAACCTTTGGGAATTGGATGTAAACAATTAAAAATTATCAAGTCTTAGTGATATTTTAGTGTATGGAGTGGATTAAATGTGTAAACACGTCCTAATACGTGATCGTTTTGTGTGTATGTTATTTAGGACCTCGATTTATAAGAGGGCGAAATTTCTGTCGTGCTTGAACATTTTTGTTGCAGCGCTTAAAGGTACACGCTTAGACCATACGGTTTATGTGGTTGTGCAAGTAGTGTTGTTTCATTTCTAATCGAGGCATGGTAATCACATAAGGATTAGACACTTCAAATAATTTGAAAGGAATTAATTGGAAATTGAGAATTTATGTGTTTGTCACCCAAAGGGGTTGACGTTTGGTTATATTGTGTTACCCAAAGGGGTTAACGAATTGGTTTGGATTATTATACTTATTGTTCCCATGGCAGTTTTGGATCATTACGGTCTCCATGGGGGTATGCATACTTTAGCCTTTGACGACCCGAACAGGACGAGCAACGTCTTAGGTCGGTGGTTGCCTTGGGATTAGCTCTCCCAAGTGTATTCCTCCAAAAGATTTGGATTTATACTTGAACGACCCGAACAGGACGGGCAACGTTACAAGTTGGAATTATCTATTAATGAATGGTTTATACTTGGACGACCCGAACAGGACGGGCAACGTTACAAGTTGGGATTAATTAATAATAAATGTATTAGAGCCTATGCATACTAGGATGAACATTTTGCTTGTATTCAACCTGATTGATATTTGTATAAAGTCTCTGACGTGTATTGGTTTGTTTCTTGGAACCTACTGTGTGTTGTCATAAGACGACTAGTAGGTTGATTGCAGGTAGGGTCTGGAGTGAGATCTCGACTTATAACCCGTAATCATCAAGACTATGTTATTATCTTTTGTATTAGTTTATGAGTAGGAAGAAACTCTGTATTTAAGTAACAAGAGATAGTGTAGTTTTCTTTTCGCTTTCGCTATTTCGATTAGTTTGTTTAGAGGCCTATAGGCTCTCAAGTTGTACGTTAGAGCTTCCGCTGACTTATTATCTTTCACGCTGGTACTGTTTTCTGTTTTATCTATATTTCTTTATCGACGGAACGTTGACGGTCCTAGAGAAAAGTCTTCTCTGGAGTCCAAGAGTGAACAGGAATTTGTATTTTCATATGGATTTCCGGGTCACCTAAACCGGACCGTTACATTAATGCAATCTAATGCAAGAACAGTGGTGCAATGGGAAGTCCAACCGACAATGGATCCTACCAGAGTTATGTTTCAGAGAATTTTTTGGGCTTTCGGACCATCTATTAAGGGTTTTCCCCACTGTTGTCCCCTTATTTCTATAGATGGTACACATTTGTACGGAAAGTACAAAGACACACTTATGATTGCTATAGCAATAGATGCAAATTCTCAGTTGTTCCCACTTGCCTTTGCCATTGTGGAGGGAGAGAGCAACGACACATGGAGTTGGTTTTTGGATTGTATAAGGCATTATGTCACTAAGAGGGGTGGCTTATGTGTTATATCTGACCGTCACAAGGGAATTTTGCATGCAATGAATAGAGTTGGAAAAGGTTGGGAAGAGCCGTATGCATTCCATCGGTTTTGTAAAGGTCATCTAGCTTCGAACGTGCATAAAAAGTTCAAGAACATAGCATTTAAATACTTATTTGGAAAAGCTTCTGAACAGAAAAAGATTCGGAAATATAATTTCTATATGAATCGCCTTAAAGAGTATGATGAGGACGTATATAAGTACTTAGTGGACGGTTTTATTCCTGAGCGCCAATGGACTTTGATTCATGATGGTGGTCATTGATATGGAGTGAAAACTACAAACATGTTTGAAGCGTTCAATGGCGTAATGAAGGGGGCCAGGTGTCTCCCAATCACTTCATTGGTTAGGATGACATTTTATCGGGTTAACGAAAACTTTGAAAAAAGGAGGGATTTAGGGAAAATGAGATTAGAGAATGGACATGTGTATGCTAAGAAACCAACTGATACGATTGATAAGAATGTTGAAAAAGCACGCGTTCATGATGTTAGGATATATGAAATAGTACGTGGGATATTAAGGTCACCACTGGTCGTGGCAACAAGATAGCAGGAAAAGGTGGAAAATGTTACATGGTTGACCTCACAGCAGCATCATGCTCTTGTCAGAAACCAACCATGTTCAAGTTACCATGCTCACATATTCTTGCAGTATGTCGAGCTCGTAACATTTAGTATGATGCTTTTGTAGACCCTTCGTTTTGCACTACAGAATACGTATCCACATATAAAAAGACCTTTATGCTTGTTCCAGACATGTTCACCTGAGATCCTTGGAATGGTCCTATAGTTGTTCCAGATCCCTTAACTAAGCGTGGAAAGGGTCGTTTGCAATCAACTTGCATAAGGAACGAAATGGATGTACCGGTGACGCGTCCTCGTAACACATGTAGCATTTGTGGATTTAGTGGTCATAATAAGAAAACATGTCCTCGTACGGTTAGTCGAAGGTCAACAAAGTATGTTTTTTTTAACTTGCACAGTAGTTTGTCATCATATTGAGTCTGATAATATTTTTGTGGATTTGATAATATTGTATGTATGTAACAGCGATAATGGCGATGCCGGACCCAGTTGATCCATCAGTACTTACGTTTCAGGCGACACATAGGAGCTTAGCTGCCTGGGAGGGCTCCACTACCCAGTTGGTTACTCGTCAGCACTACCAGGCGAGTACGTTACACTGACAGGTGGATGACAGCGTTTTAGAGGTAGTGGAATTAGCTAGTTTTAGTTACATTCACAGGTTGTTGGGTGAAGGTTTAGAGCTCGATCGAGCTCTTATAACTTCATTAGTGGAGAGGTGGAGGCCGGAGACTCATACATTCCACCTCACGGTTGGCGAGGCACGTTGCAAGATGTGGCAGTTATACTGGGACTGGCCATTGAAGGACAAGCAGTGATTGGTCATGAAGAGGGACATTGGCCAAATTTAGTTCATAAGCTACTAGGGGTTCGGCCAGAAAACCCTCAAGACCCCACAAAGCCGAAGATCATCACTGGATCTTCGTTGAAGTTAACTTGGCTCAGAGAGCATTTCAGCGTGCTAGAGGACGACGCGGATGATGTTACAGTCGAGAGGCATGCGTGCGCGTACATTTTGTACCTGTTTGGATGCATCATGTTTCCAGACAAGAGCGGTGACTCGGTCCAGTTGATGTATCTCCCTCAGCTAGGAGATTTAGAGTGGGTAGATGAGTATAGTTGGGGAAGTGCTACCCTTGCATATCTGTATCGTAATTTATGTCGAGCATCTCGTGAGGATGCCAAGGACATTGGAGGCTGCTTGTTGTTACAGAAATGGTTTTGGGAGCATATTCATATAGGGAGGCCTATAATTCGGACGATTCGACCCGCTGGGCAACAAGATCAGGACGATGATGCAGAGGATTATGAACCGGTCTTAGGTTCATAGCATCGTCGTGGGAGGGATCCTTTAGCAGTAAGGTAGCAACAATCAATTCACTATTCAAATTCCAATTTCACTATTTTATGATACATGAAAATATTAAACAATGTTCGTTTGTTCGTAGCTGGCTTCGCGTATATCTTTCGAGGTCCCACTCCCCACATACTCTAGTCTACTACAGAGTCGCACTTGATCGACAACAGGACGAGCAAGTTATTAACATTTATTATTTGTATTAGTTATCAATAAGTTGTATATATTACTGAGTATATTAATTTCTATTACAGATGACATGGCAGCCTTACACAACGGCTAAGATGGACGCTTTGCCACACATACGTAGATCGGGCCATGAGATTTGAAGATCGCGTTGTCCACTTATTTTCTTTGACATCGTCGAGCTACATCTCCTGGATCGTGTCATGCGTCAATTCGGTTTGGAGCAGGTTATTCCGCATGCCGGTGACACCCAACCTCAACTACATGCGATTGATAGGAGGACTGGGGACAAGAACTACGTCATACGACATAGATCGCAGGTAGATGCGTGGAATGACCGAGCATCTGGATTGGTTCAAGGAGATAACTACACCGGTCAAAGCTCTGGTGCGTACATGAATTGGTACAGGCGTATCTCCATGCTATGCCTCACGAACACCACATTTGCACAGCCAGGATCACATTATCATTCGACATCTACGTTACTGGTACGTCTTCTTTTAACACTCATAGCATATAGTAATACTTTTATGTGATTCTTTTAATAATATAATGATAACATACAGGCTGAGCGCATCCGATCGGTCCTCATACAATGCAATGACACGATTCACGGGGCCGCTACTTCCCCAGTTGATGTGGGGTATCGGCTATGTTCTCTGACCCTTGTCTCCATTAACGCGTCATTGACCGATGCATTGAGTTAGGCGGGGTATGAGTATCTCATTCCGACTCCACCCATCATTGGTGAGGTTGATGATACATTCCACACTCCTTCTCCACGGAGTTCAGCCCACCGAGGTAGCTCTTCAGGAGGATCAAGTAGTCGGTCCACAAGAGGTCGCGAGCGTTCATCTACTCGAGGTCGGTCTTTCAGATCCCCATCGACATCCGGTGCTATGTCGCCATTTGTTCCTCCAGCTTCCATGATCACTCCTCCACATCCATCGCCTCCGCATACGATCATTACATATCAGCGTGCTAGTCAACGACAAGCTCCTGCTCTTAATGTCATCGCAGAGGTTGATGAGTCTACACCATCCTCATCCACCGATGCGCACAATAAAAGGGGTCGGGGATTGTAGTTTAACACACTTTGTATGAATTTACATGGCTTGAACTTCTTGTATCATTGTCCAAGGTTGTAATATATGTTCGCATTATTTTCATAATTAATGTTTACAAATCAAACTGGTTAGTAGTTGATTATTATGGAATACATGGTATTGAACTCGTTTAATGCAGGTTGTGCTAATTAATTATGGGAATTGAAAGAAAAAAATAAAATGTTGCACGGGCATAGAGAAAACTGCCACATGAGATGGCGGTTTGCCCTAACCAAACCGCTACTTCATGTGGCGGTTTACTGGTTAATGCAAACCACCATCTCATTTGGTGGTTTTGTTTGGAAAATTTTTTAAAAAAAAAACAAATTGCCACGTGGACAGTATTTTGGGAAATACTTTTTCATTTCATCCAAAGTGGGAATAAGTTATAAAACTTGCAATATTGAGGGAAAAGATTCATATATATATATATATATATATATATATATATATATATATATATATATATATATATATATATATGTGTGTGTGTGTGTGTGTGTGTGTATATATATATATATAGATATGAATTTTTTTAAAAGTATAGCTTATTATTAATAGTAAAATACTAGTAGAATGAAATATATTTTCCATCATTGTAGAGGGTACATAATTGGCAGAACATCCTTTCCAGTGAGGTGGAAGGAAATAATGATTCTTCTTTCTTAATTGAAGAGTTAGTAGGAGAAGAAACATCATGGTTCTTAGAACTCAGAGCATTAAATTTTATTGTAGGGGACCAAATTCAAATATATATACGTTAGGACAAAAATAGTACTTCCTCCTATTCAGTCTAACTGTCCTATTTGACTTTTTACGGATTTTAAGGTGGGTTAAAATGGGACCCTTAGGGTAGGAGAGAAAGTGATGTAATGGGTTTTTAATGAATTGATTAAGGGATTAATGATTCACTCCAAATTTGAACAAACTTGTATGCATTTAAAAATGGTGAATATATTTCACCTTCAAAAGTGGTTAATTTGTTTTTAATAACCGAGAATTACATAGTCCGGGTTAATAATCTAAAATACATATGTCCTACAAATAGGTCCTATAATTACATTACATACTTAGTCAGAAAAATAAAAAAAATTTACATAGTTCAATTACTTAATCTCGGACAACCTTCTCAAATCTTCAACAGATTCGATGTAGTTCAAATCTTTGTTGATCATGTGGGTGCAGATTTTTTTCCAATCATCAACTTTAGATTTTTCACATTAACAACAAAATTGATGCATTAAAATTCTCATAAATTGCCACGGTATTGTAAACAACCAAAATTTAATTTTTGTAAAAAAATCATCATTGTACCATCTTATTTTTATTCAAAAATCCAAAATAAATGTCCAAAAAAATACAGAAAGCAGAAACCAAACAGTAAACTGAAGGGGAGAACAGGCGCCAAATTAAAAATAGGAACCCAAACTGCAAACAGAAGGGGAGAACAGGCGTCAAAATCAATTCATCATTGGCGTCATAGATGAAAACAGCACACAGAAACAAAGTGCCATAAATACCAAAGTCATCTATCACATTAATTACACCTACAAGTTAAACAAAAATGGTTACAAACAAGAATATGTCCCCCAAACAAAAAACTCAAATAATGCAAAAATTATTGTGCAAATTAAACAAGAAGGGAAAACCGATGCTAGGTACAATTGATGAACTTGCAACAGAGTATGAAGAGGGTAGGAAAACAATCACGAGATTATGGAAAGAAGTTCAAAAGCAAAGGGAAAACAACAACACAGCCATCAACCTCGACAACAAGAGAGTTGGGAGACAAGCACCCAACAAAATTCAATTTGATGAGGAGAAGTTCATGTAACACCCCTGAATTTCTAACCCCTTAAACGAAACCAGAATCGTGAAGGAAGGGAGGAAATTCGGGTGTTACATAAAAAGAAAAGAGAACAATTATTAAATTAACCACTAAAGATTTATTTAAAAGGGGTGAGTAAGTGAAAATTTCGGCAGCATCTCGGTTAAAACTGAGGATGTGTCAAGAATATATATATATATATATAAATGATTAACATGATTAAAATAATCTAAGGCCTTTAACGCCCTTCAAAAAGAATATGCCACGACGGAATGAATGGAACAAAACTATAGACAACAGTATAGTATGGCAATAGCTAGTCTACTCATCTATCTAAACACCTCTATTTACTCATAATTCCTCTTTTCAAACTATTAATCTCTCCAGTATATTCAAAGGTAGTGGATCTTTTCTCTATTCATGGCATAGTGACACGGCTAAGGGCGTTATCAGCCATCCGGTGCCCATTGGCAAAGTATGAGCTCATGCCCCCTCCAGCTGACCCTCTCGGGTCCTACCTTCGGGAAAAACTAACACACTGGGGTACTAAACCAGTGAAGAGGCCACCATATTGGGGTTTGCAAGGCCCGCATGGTATCACCTCGGTCAAGGGGCGGTATCGGCCATCCGGCGCCCAATGACCCAAGCATGCTCATACCCCCCTTACGATGGTCCCGTCGAACCTCACCTAGGGGACTATTAAATCAACCGGACATAATCCAGTCGAGTCACGCCAATTAATCATACATCAAGGCTCAGTAAGTAAGAAATCACTTCGACACCACACACAACTACGGTGCGTTCTCTACTATTTATAAATTTGTTCTCATAGTTTCCTAATGTTTTCATTCTACTTGCCTATATTACTAGTATGACTATACGCTAGCATAATTCACTTTCTGGCGCTCTATAATTCTAATACGATGTATACAATCATGAAATATTGATAATACTTTGTAACGATAAACATGATAATAAATTACTGCGTGTACGTACCTGCGAGCGTCACTGCATGACCGCAAGTTACAAAAATCACCCAACTAAGGGTCTACTTTCCTCTTATAAACTGGGAACCTATACAAGTTAGGAATAGAACTTATAAGTTCTCTTAACTACTTTGTTATACCAGCTAGAAACCAAGTAACTACTATCATCCATTCACGACAAGTTTTCAATTACTTTTAGCACGTACGCATCTCATTCAACACCAAGCATCATCGTCAATTCAAAAATAACACAAGTTTTTCCATCGGCAAGGAATAAAAGGATTATGTCGACTGCTTCATTACATCAACTAACTTTGAGTTATGACGATTCACACTTAAGTCTCACAAGGTTACATATAACTCTACTATGACATGAGGACAATTCTTAAAGTGGTCAGATTGCAACATTCTTCGCTACATCCTCCAAAGTTAGAGAGACTACAATCGAGCATCACTACAAGCAACTTAACAACCTTTTACAATAAGTTGACATCATTCTCATGGCCTTACTAAGATTATGCATTATGACTTCAATAACAACCTAATAAGAATACTTGTAATTCACATCAATCAAACCATAACAACTAGCAGCTATTTATCCCAATTTAACAACTAAGATCACTTCCATAGTCACTACAATCACCACCATTACTAATTATCACAACAAAATCAATCAACTAAGTTTCAAACAACTTTTCAGGTTATTTAATCAATCATCACACCATCAAAATATAGGATAGACGTACATCATTTGTAATTTCATTTCTAAATTCAAACCCTAATTATTTCATATTCAAAGATAACATTATTTCTATTACCTATGATAAGATTAAACCAAACTAATACACAATCAACACACATCCCATAATTTCTAATCACACTTCAAACTTTAAATCATGAATATGTTCAATTCATCAATCAAACTCTTACCCACAAAAGAATTCAATGAAAAATAATATAAATTTCAACACTTTTCATCCACATTTCAAAAACCCAATTCATAAGTACATTCAAATTATCAATCCAATTCTCACCCATAACAAGATTCAATAACAATCATACAAATTTCAACACTTTCTTCACAAACTTTATAAATTTCAATTGAAACAAGAAGGAATCAAATAGGGGAAGAGGATAATGAACCTCGTGGAGGTGGCGCCAAAGCCCAGAACCGGCTGGAAAATAGGCCCAGCTCGGCTATTGCTGGTGGTGCGCACACGGTTGGTCCCTGACGTGCGGCTGTGCGCGTGGTGGAGGAAGAGAAGAAGAGGGTGGCTGCTGGGCTGCTGTGCGCGGGCCGCGGGAAGGGAATGGGATGCGAGGAGTGAGCAAGGAAGAAGGAGAAGGAAGAGAAAGAATGACGGCTCTTCTTGAGTGTTTAGGGTTTCACGGTTTTATACTCATTATTATTATTATTATTATTTATTTATTTATTTTATTTATATATATATATATATATATATATATATATATATATATATATATATATATATATATATATTTTCGATTTATTTTCTTACGAGTCCCAACTAAGAGACTCACCTTCGTGGGCTCACACATTTTAATAAAATAATCATTTTTGTTCGAACCTCTTTATTTAAGAAATCGTAACTATATTTTTAATATATATATATATATATATATATATATATATATATATATATATATATATATATATATATATATATATACATATATATATATATATATATATACATATATATATATATATATATATATACATATATATATATATATATACATATATATATATATATATACATATATATATATATATACATATATATATATATATATATATATATATATATATATATATATATATATATATATATATATATATATATATATATATATATATATATATATATAAGTTGACATTTAAATCCGTATATGAAGGAAATTTATTAAAACTAATTCGGAAATAATTAAATAATAATTGTAAAATCTTTAAAAACTATTTAAATAATTACGTCATTAAAATCTCGGGGTGTTACAGTTCAAGTCCATCAAATTTGAACTAAAAGGCACTCAACATTTAGTGGCAAAGCAAATGGAAGTATCACAGTCAACAGTGTGTAGGTGGAAGAAGGACATAGTAATTAGAAAGCATACAAATGCAATCATACCCACACTGAATGATAACAACAAACTACACAGGTTAAGTTTTGCACTATCTAAGTTGTAATATGATGAACACATTGATTCTTTCAAGTTTAAGCCACATACTAACATCGTTCATCTTGATGAAAAGCATCACTAGTGGAAAAAAACGTATCTGCTGCGTGTCATTTGCTGCGGTTTTTTATATACGCAGCAATAAATAGGAAAAAGAATTAAAAAAAAACCAATCAAATGCTGCGGTTTCTTCTTAGCCCGCAGCAAATAATCCAATCAAATGCTGCGGTTTCTTCCTAGCCCGTAGCATATAATCACTTGGCCACTTAAATGCTGCGGTTTTCTTATTGCCCGCAGCATTTAATACTTTCAAAAACGCGCCTTATAACGTACTCTTCTGTTTCATGCATTAAACATAATACGTTCATCTTCTTCAAAAAACCCGACCACAGTTTCAAAAAACCCTGTTCTTCATCATCTTAGTTCTTGCTCTTCTTCATCATTCTTGCTCTTAACGTTATACCCATCTTCACGCTGCTACTGTTTTCATAAAACCCACACGAAGAATTTTCATAAAACACTCTAACGGCTGCTACTGTTTCATCTTCTTCTTCACGCTGCTACTTCTTGGTTCATAAACCCACGGCATATTTGTTACTTCTTTTCACTCGAAAAACCCATTGAAACCACGACATTTTCTTGTTTCCTGCTACTTCTTATTCATAAACCCACGACTGTAACTGTTCATAAATTCGAAATTTCAGACTTTGGTCTTGTTCATCTTCAAAACCCACGAAATTAAGGTATTTTTTCTCTTTTTAATTTGTTAAGCATTTAAGTTTTGCAAGATATTCATGAAAACACTTGAAAATTAGGGCAACTGTTTGTATACTAATTTTGTTTCTCTGTTTTTCGTTGTAGATAACATAACCCACAAAATCAAGTTTATTATATTTATTTTACTAATTTGCAAGTTCATATCTTTATTGTTTAACATGTAAATTAGTAATTTAGTGCTAAAGATATCATTTTATTTGTGAATTTTACATTATTCAAGTTTATGTTATTAGTTTGTTAAATATTTGTGTAATTTGTTAAAAATGTGAGTAGAATTAGAATATGATTTTATTTACAATGTAGTGCTTAATATTGAAGTATGAAGTATAGAATTAGAATATGAAGTATGTATATTTAGGGTTAAATAGATTTGGTAGAAATAAGTATATATTTTTAGGGTTAAATATATTTGTTATAACTAAGTATATATGTTAAAAGTTGTGTATTAATTTTGTTTTGAATTAATTAAATCACACTAATTAGGATGAAAAAAGATCGTTCTTGGATGTATGGAAGCATTGAATCGTCAGAATTTATTAATGGCGTATTAGAATTTTGTAGTATTGCAGCTGAACATCAAGTTAGGACGGGGGGAGTTGGTTTTTATTGCCCATGTGTCACTTGTGGCAATGTATCAAAGGTAGATAGTGTTGATATCCTTACGGAGCACATACTTCGACGTGGGTTTAGGCCTCATATCATGTTTGGGTTTGGCATGGTGAGGAAGCAGTTTACTAATAGAAAAGTGTTGTTGAGGACGTCAATAATGTGGCTAATGTCAATGAGGATGTAGTAGATCATGTTGATGGGTATGATCAGACAGATGAAGAGAATGTCGATGAGGATGTGGATCGTGTTGATGAGATGATGGAGGGAGTTGAGAATGAGTTAGGAAAACGTCCTCGTGTTTTTGACTTGTTGACTGAGGTTTGTTTTGCATGAAACTTTGCACACAACATTATTTGGTATATATTATTGTGTTGAAGTGGTTAGAATTGTAAATCATAGTTATATTCTTATGTTCTAATATATTTCTATTCATACACTTTCAGGTACTGATATACAATGTATCTTTTCAGAGACGAAATTGTCCCGAGATTGAGACCTCGGATAATGAGCAACATAGTCATGACACTGAAGAGGACCAAATTGTGAAATACGAGCGTATGGCTGAAGACACTCCACCACTTAACAATAATTATGACACTGAAGACGCCCCACCAATGGATGCTCCCACTACTAGTATAAGAAAAAGAAAAGGGCGAGGTCCTACGAAAAACCTCAAAGTCACAAAACCTATGCATTTGGAATACAATGTATTGGGTCAACCCTGTGGAAAATGGCGTAGGCAATATCGAAAACAAGTGGGCCTATATATCCGCAAGATTTCCATATTGTACGCATGGAACGAGGTTCCGGAGGGTTTGAAGAACTCTCAATGGAATGATATTGTGGTAAGCAACTTTACTATTTTTATTCATTTAGTTTCATTTTAAAATTAATTTAATTGACACTAATAAATATAGTTTTTTTTTGTAGAATCTTTTTCACATCGAGAGCGATGAGGAGAAGAAGAATGCGTTTCTTTCAGCTGTTGCTAAAAGATTCAGAGATTTCAAATTCAAGCTAGTAACTGGCTGGATCACGAAGAAGCGTGCCCCTACGACCAAAAAGGTCAAAACGGGAAACAAAGGTGGAGAGCAAGCACCTTCGAAGATGCCCTACGAAATATGGGGTCACATATCAAAGAAGGAATGGGAATTTTTTGTTGCCAAAAGAACAACTCCAATTGAAGTTGTAAGTATTCCATATTATATTATAGCTTTTAATTTGAATTTACTTTTTTTGATTCAATCATAAAACTAATATATGACATTCGATTTCCATTGATTAATTAGGAAAAGCGCGGTAAAGCTTCTGAATCAGCAAGCAAAAGGAAGTTTTACCATCGCTTGGGCCCAAAAACGTACGATGAGGTCCGAAAAGAGTGGGTGGATGCGGGTTTATACCCTAATCAAAGTCCAGCCACGCCCTCATCTACGACTACCTTCACATCCGTGAATACTGTTGCTGGAGATCGGGTGCGGGATTGGTATTGCGGACTTCATTCCCGAGATGCAAGTGGTAAATTTACAATCACTGATCCGGGAACGAAGAAGGTTGCTGATACTGTGGTGAGTTTTGAAATTATTAAGTATATTCTTGATTTGTTTTGTATTTTTTGGCTTTGATTTACTTATACTAATTGTTATATATGTCACTTTTTATTTGAACAGATGGGCTGGAAGGAAAAAGAAGCTACGGGGGAGTTCACCCTAAGAGGCAATGTTGACGCATTGCATATGGTCTTAGGGAAAAGACGCATTGCAACGCGTTTTAATATTTTATTATGATGCTTATTATACTAAACGACACAATTTTCAGAAGGCGACTCCTTGTTCTCTTTTGCTGCCTCAGTTAGGTGTTGCTAGTGATGGCGACTTAACTGAGGTTGCATATGGTGTGGCCCAGCCAGGGCCAAACAGTGCATTTGATGCCTGTACAAGTGGCCACATCAGTGTGACCGTGGAAACTATTCTAAAGGGGTTTGAAGATTTCTCACTCCCGGTTCCAATGCCAGAATGGAGCTTTGAGAAACTATCAGACGCCCTAGGTAGTTTCGTCACATGGCCATATGCTTGGGTCCGATTCACTAACATGGTAATAATCATTTATACCTTATTTATTTTTATTTTTTTAATTTCATGCATACACTAATTTAATTGTATAAATTGAAATAGCTAAAGAGTCCAAAGGGATCTAGGAGAGAGATCGATTCCTCATCAAAGGTGTCGACTGGGTCAAAGTCGATGGCAATCACTCCAATTTTGACTGATGCGGAGCTAAAAGATCTCTCTCAAGATTGCAAATGGTTGCACACTTGTGCATCTCGCATAAGTGAAGAGGACCCAATCATTCTAAACCTGCAAAAAGGAACAATTCTGCTTTGTAGAGAGCCAATTTGTAATTATTGGTCCTATTGACATTGGGCAATTTTTGAGAGGAGAGATATTGAACGTAGCTCATATCCATGTCTACATGAGGTGATGTTCATTATCTTACAAGTTAGGCATTGTTGTTTAATTGTTTTAATAACCGAATTACTGACAAAATTTTCTTATTCGTGAGTTTAGTGCGGCTTACGAGGAGCTAAATTCTTGCGAACCTCCAATAAAAATTGGATGGTTTTGTCCTGAGTCGATTTCTGGTAGTAAAAGTGTAAATGATCCAGATGACGTCAAAGCATACATTGAGACTTCTTTGACTAATTTCCTTGCATCTAAACACACGTTCATTCTGGCTCCATATGTGAAAAAGTAAGTTTTATTTTTGAAATTGAACTTATCTTTTGATTTTTAAGTTCACATAATCTCTAATTTGTTGATTTTAAATTTGTGTTTCTAGTTTGCATTGGATACTTTTGGTCATTTTTCCTTTCACGAACATTGTGCACGTCTTCGACTCATTACAAAAACCTCAAAGCCTGCCTCGCAAAACAAAATTCAAAGCGTTGTTGAATGCGTATGTAATATTAATTATTTTACCAATTTGATTTAATTAAGTGTTATATATATATAAACAGTATTACTTTTCCCATTCGTTTCAGCACAATGAAGAAAGTGCGTGGACAAATGGGATCTATATCCAGAGCCACATTTTCGAAATGGACATCAGTAAAGGTACACAATGCAACACTATTCGATTTTATGGGTTTTAAGCTTTTTTTGGACTTTCGCGCATAAAGTAACTCAAACTTGGTTTGTTTTGCACGAAACTTGGCACACAACACTATTTGGTATATATTATTGTGTTGAAGTGGTTAGAATTGAAAATCATAGTCATATGCTAGAAATTACGTGTTAAGTTGTGGTTTTAAGGGTTTTTAAGCGTTTTTGGCACTTTTGCGCATAAATTAGCTCAAGCTTGGTTTGTTTTGCACGAAACATGGCACACAACACTATTTGGTCTATATTATTGTGTTGAAGTGGTTAGAATTGAAAATCTTAGTCATATGCTAGAAATTACGTGTTAAGTTGCGATTTTATGGGTTTTTAAGTGTTTTTGGCACTTTCGCGCATAAACTAGCTCAAATTTGGTTTGTTTTGCACGAAACTTGGCACCCAACAATTTGGTATATATTATTGTGTTGAAGTGGTAAGAATTGAAAATCATAGTCATATGCTAGAAATTACGTGTTAAGTTGCGATTTTAAGGGTTTTTAAGCGTTTTTGGCACTTTCGCGCATAAAGTAGCTCAAACTTGGTTTGTTTTGCACGAAACTTGGCACACAACACTATTTGGTATATATTATTGTGTTGAAGTGGTTAGAATTGAAAATCATAGTCATATGCTAGATATTACGTGTTAAGTTGCGATTTTAAGGGTTTTTAAGCGTTTTTGGCACTTTTGCGCATAAAGTAGCTCAAACTTGGTTTGTTTTGCACAAAACTTGGCACACAACACTATTTGCTATATATTATTGTGTTGAAGTGGTTAGAATTGAAAATCATAGTCATATGCTAGAAATTACGTGTTAAGTTGCGATTTTAAGGGTTTTTAAGTGTTTTTGGCACTTTCGCGCATAAAGTAGCTCAAACTTGGTTTGTTTTGCACGAAAGTTGGTACACAACACTATTTGGTATATATTATTGTGTTGAAGTGGTTAGAATTAAAAATCATAGTCATTTGCTAGAAATTACGTGTTAAGTTGCGGTTTTAAGGGTTTTTAAGCGTTTTTGGCACTTTTGCGCATAAAGTAGCTCAAACTTGGTTTTTTTGCACGAAACTTGGCACACAACAATATTTGGTATATGTTATTGTGTTGAAGTGGTTAGAATTGTAAATCATAGTCATGTGCTAGAAATTACGTGTTAAGTTGCGATTTTATGGGTTTTTAAGCGTTTTTGGCACTTTTGCGCATAAAGTAGCTCAAACTTGGTTTGTTTTGCACGAAACATGGCACACAACACTATTTGGTATATATTATTGTGTTGAAGTGTTTATAATTGAAAATCATAGTCATATGCTAGAAATTACGTGTTAAGTTGCGGTTTTAAGGGTTTTTAAGCGTTTTTGGCACTTTTGCGCATAAAGTAACTCAAACTTGATTTGTTTTGCACGAAACTTGGCACACAACACTATTTGGTATATATTATTGTGTTGAAGTGGTTAGAATTGAAAATCATAGTCATATGCTAGAAATTACGTGTTAAGTTGCGATTTTAAGGGTTTTTAAGCGTTTTTGGCACTTTTGCGCATAAAGTTACTCAAACTTGGTTTGTTTTGTACGAAACTTAGTACACAACACTATTTGGTATATATTATTGTGTTGAAGTGGTTAGAATTGAAAATCATAGTCATATGCTAGAAATTACGTGTTAAGTTGCGATTTTATGAATTTTAAAGTTTTTTTGGCACTTTCGCGCATAAAGTAGCTCAAACTTGGTTTGTTTTGCACGAAACTTGGCACACAAAACTATTTGGTATATATTATTGTGTTGAAGTGGTTAGAATTGTAAATCATAGTCATATGTTAGAAATTACGTGTTAAGTTTTGATTTTATGTGTTTTTAAGCTTTTTTGGCACTTTCGCGCATAAAGTAGCTCAAACTTGGTTTGTTTTGCACGTAATTTGGCACACAACACTATTTGGTATATATTATTGTGTTGAATTGGTTAGTATTGAAAATCATAGTCATATGTTAGAAATTACGTGTTAAGTTGAGATTTTATGGGTTTTTAAGCTTTTTTAACACTAATATCTATTTTCTCTTAGTGCTTTCGACAATCTTCTAATTCCGTTTATTATACGTGGACGATATCTTAAAATTCGTGAAGGAGGTTGGAGTCGAAAACAACCGTAAGTATTTGTTACGTTCTTAAATTATAATCTATATATTTACTATTATTGGTAAAATCTAATGTTTATGTATCTTTTAATTTTATATTATATTATAGGTTTTATACGGCATTTTAAGGGAAATACGACCTTTGAGAAATGGAGAAATGCGCGAATTAAAAGACAAGATTGTCGCGTATCTTGCTAATTTTTTTTCTTGGTAAATTGTAATTAGTTTAGATTTTTAGGACTTTAATGTATATATGTACGTACATATTATTATATTATATATACGATCGAGAGTTTATTATTACAAAGAGATTATTGGTGATTATTGGTGATTATTTGTGATTATCATTGGATTATTGGATTAATCATTATTTATTACATTGTACATTATTATTGGATTATTATTAGTACTAAACGAAAAAAGAAAAAACATTTATAATGTATGCTGCGGGCCGCCATAAAACTGCAGCATATAGTTTAAGACTATATGCTGCGGTTTTATGGAGGCCCGCAGCATATAGTCTTAAACTATGTGCTGCGGTTTTTTTTGTGGCCCGCAGCATATAGTGCACTTTTCTGCTGCGGTTTAAAACCGCAATATTTAAAATAGGATATCTGCTGCTATCACTAATGCTTGGGGCCAAAACCGCAGCATATTATGGCCAAAAAACCGCAGCAAATGAGGTTTTTTCCACTAATGCATTTTATCTAACTCGGGAATCACAGACTTACTACCTAGCACCAGGTGAAGTAGAACTACATAGGGAATGTCAGTCCAAAAGATTCATCCCAAAAATAATGTTCATGTGTGCTGTTGCAAATCCAATTTTTTTAACTAATGGTGATGTGTTTTTTGACGTTAAGTTAAGGATATGGCCTTTTATTATTCAAGAGCCTGCCAAAAGGAGCTCAAAGAATAGAAAGAGGGGGGAATTGGAGACCAAACCAATACAATTAATAACCAAAGAGCACATGAGATCAATAATCATCACTAATGTCCTACCCACCATAAGAACTAAGTGGCCACACGGAATGTCAAAGCACATTTTTATTCAACAGGATAATGTAAAGCCTCACATAGCACACAATGACAATGAGTTTATGGAGGAGGCACTGAAAGATGATTTTTTTACAACTTGTACAACAACCACCAAATTCTCTTGACATGAATGTACTAGACCTAGGTTTTTTTAGGTTAATTCAGGCTTTGCAATATCAGAAAGCAGCTTACAATGTACCACAATTACTGAGTGCTGTGAATAATGCATTTGCCAATTTAAGTCCACAATGTTTAAGATTTGTGTTCATAACACTACAAGCATGCATGATTGAGACCATGAAAAGGCAAGGGGTATTGACTATCATATCCCACATATGAACAAAACCAAAATTGCTAGGGAGGGGACATTGTCTGACTCTCTAAGTGTGGACAAACAATTAGTGGTTGAATCTCTTCAACATTTATTCACAAGAATCAGTTCAGAGATAATGAATCAATTGGTGGACATGATAGGGTTATCAAGGAGGTCTAAAAGAAGGCCAAAACAATGAACAACATATCCAACAGCAAGACAACATCACCGTCACAGCAAGCCAAAACAATGAACAACAGATCCAACAGCAAGACAACATCACCATCACAGCAAGCCAAAACAATGATCAACAGATCCACCAGCAAGACAACATCACCATCACAGCAAGCCAAAACAATGATCAACAGATCCACTAGCAAGACAACATCACCATCACAGCAAACCAAAACAATGAACAACAGAACCAACAACAAGATTGAGGCACAACAGCAAGTACACCAGTAGTTAAGAATCATTTTGGGAGCAACAACAATGAACAAAACATCCAACAAATAAAACGAAGACCTATTTTGGGAAGAACAGAACAGGAAGCACAAACATGAACAACAACCTCAGTCAACATAATTTTGGGAAGAACAGAACAGCAACCTAAAACCCAACACAACAGCTTGAACAACAAGAACGAACACCAACCACTTACCATGTGAAGCTTAAAAATCATGCATTTTTTGGACAATTTTTTGAGATCTTGAAAATGGAATGTTTCAGATCTAAACAACAAGTATAAAAATTTTGATGTTGTTTAAAATGAAACATTTATTTGTACTCATGCTTACATTAATGAAAAAAGTGGTTGTTTTTACAAAACTCTCAGAATGTTGTCATTTTTAGTGTGAAATCATTGAGCAAAAAACGAACGTGATTGCGCTTGAAGTTTAGGAAAACAATCCAAATCCCTATTTTTTGTTCGTTTTTTTAGTGGCAAAAACAGTTGCTCTAACTTGAAGATCATTGAGCAACTGAAAATAATGCATCGAAAAACCCTAAAACACAAAAATCATCATCAGCCAGAACACAACCACAGGAACAAAAACATACTCGAAAATTGTCTAAGTTTGTCAAGCCAATCTTCATCCTCACAATCAGTGTTAGAGAAAACAACATCAATAGAAAAATACTCACGATCACGATAAAGATCAGCCTCAGGAGTGTAAATGGTTTCACCTTCAGAGTCTAGTTCTCTACCCCACTTTGGATCTGTCTCAATTGAAGAGCATTCATTCTCATATGAGTCAAAAAACTCATCATCATAATACTTAGGGTTTGATAGAGGCGATTTGGGGATTTTGAGAGGGGAAACATCAGGGGAGTTAAGGCTCTTTAGAGATAAGTTAATGGCGGATTTAGGGTTTTTGAGAGGAGAGGTTGTTGGAGATTTAGGGTTTTCCATGAACACAGCTAATAGTGAATAACGCAAGAGAGAGAAGTAAGAGAAAAACAACAACCAAAAAACACGAAGAAGAAACCAGAAATCCAAATCTAGGGTTTGAAGAACAATGGAGGAAAAGTTGAGAGTGAAGACAACGAAGAACAGAAAGGGAAAGGGGAATAGACGAGTGGGGTGGGTAACTTAGGGTTTAAATTGGAGGGAGGGATTAATTTGTGTTTAGATTAGGATTGTGTAATTGATTGTTTAGGAAAAAAAGAGAGTAAATTAGGTGAGTTTAATAAGGGTATAAAAGTAAATAAGATAAGTGAAGTAAGGGTATAAGGTTAAAAATTGCATACCAATAATGGAAATGAGAAATTTAGGGTGACTTGACCCTAAATGAAAATGAGACAGTGAGGCTGAATAGAAAGGAGTATCATATAGGAAAAAAAAAATTAATCTCAAATCATATCAAATGAGTAGAGATGTTTATGGACGAAGTTTGGGTGGATAGCGGAGACCAAACTTGCTAAAAGCCTACACGCGGGCTTAAGGTTTCGAGAGCCCTTTTGCTTTAAGGGGTTTACTTTATTTGCCACCTCATTCGTTCTCTTTCTTAGCGGGTGGAACCGCGTTCACATTGATTTTTGATTTTATAATTAAGTATATAACTATATTTTAAGGTTCTTATGGTTAGACTATATCACAAAGTTCATAATTCATAGTCCAAAGTAAAATGTAACAACAATTACAATCATTTTATTTTAGATACAAAAACTAATAATATTTTAAACACAACTTGTGTGAGACTACCTTACCACCAACTAATATAATTATTAGTTTATAAGTTCCTTGTTTTAAAGTTACGTAAATTAAAAAACAATCTCTCATGAGAATAACTCTATTTCAAATAAGAATTATCTAGCACATTAAGAACGTTACCTAAATCAAAATTATCATGAAAAATGGTTACAAATGGGGCTTTGAAAAATTAGAAGTGAAAAGTGCAAAAACTTCTTTTAATATTACTCTTACGAAACTTAAAAAATATTACTTCTAAATCCTAAATCCTAATACATTAACCTTAAATTTTAAATATATATAAAAAACTAAGTTGGTAGATAGACTTATTCTCGAGTAATTTTTTTATGATTACCTGCTTATTAATCTTAAATGAACGAGCTTGATTCGCCATACGTTGAACACTTTAAAAACTTATTATCCAATGTCACCTATTTTTAACACAAATTGTCATGATTAACCGTCTTTTAAAGAGACTATTTCAATAGAGCCAGCTCATTAGATTTTTTAAACATACAAAAATTAAAAATATAGTGCAATTGTACGCTTACTCAATAGGGTTTTAAGATACCTCAAGTAGTTATTTAGGATTTGTCAAGTAGGGGTTTACATTATATTAAGTAGGTGTTTTAAACATGTTGAAGTTGTCATATGTGCTGTAGATGTTTAGGTTATTTGTTGTAGGTATTTTTGTTATGTGTTATAGGTGTTTAAGTTATTGCTGTATGTA
This sequence comes from Amaranthus tricolor, assembly GCF_026212465.1. Lineage (NCBI taxonomy): Eukaryota > Viridiplantae > Streptophyta > Magnoliopsida > Caryophyllales > Amaranthaceae > Amaranthus > Amaranthus tricolor. Next base: position 22,004,505 of record NC_080057.1, on the reverse strand, counting down.
TTTATTTTATTCTTATGTTATGTGTTGTAGGTGTTTAACTTATTTGGTATAGGAGTTTATGTTATGTGATGTAAGTGTTTATATGTCTACTTCAGTATACATAAAACTTACTAAAAATTATAGTAGATATTTTGTAAAATACGCACGCATTGTAAGTATTTTAATAAATGGGCTAAATTTTAGGAGTCGTTTTTAAAAAGACGATCTTTCAAAAAGATGGGCTTGATAGGTAGCCCTTAGAACGAGCGACAAGGAGATGATATAATCGTGCAGTTTAGGTTAGGTAGCGAATGGGTTTTAACCTAAGCTACACTCAAACCCTGAACAACATAAATAAATAAAGTCAGGAACACTAAAACATTGTTATCACACCCTTCAGAGGAGAAAGAGTAACCGCCGACTAATCTCTTCTCCTCCCCTTCAATTTCTTCATCGAATTCTAAAATGAGCGACAACAACAACCCTAATAACAACAAAGATCAATTAGATATGTCTGATCTTTCCGATAATCTACCTGCTGCCGCCGCTGGTTTTTTTCTCTCCCTTTTTTCATTTTTGTTTATTTTTGTTCACCGAGTTTTGATTTTTTGGGTTTTTTGGTGGTTTTGTTCGTAGCTTTGAGTGCGGAAGATAGGGCTGGCCTTGTTAATGCGCTTAAGGTATTATTTTTCTTATTTTGGATTTTTTTTTCAATTTTTGGGAGTATTTTTGTGAAATTAGGGTTTATGCTGGTTTTGTTTTATTTGATTGTAATTTTTGGGGTTTTGGTTATTGTTAAAATTCTTCTTGCAGAATAAGTTGCAGCATTTGGCTGGAGAACATTCTGATGTACTTGAATCTTTGACTCCTAATGTTAGAAAGCGCGTAGAAGCACTCCGACAAATTCAGGTTTTATACCCTCTTTTTTAGATGATCATGTATGTTTTTTATGGGTGCTTATTTATATGAATTCCATGTTATTATGCTTAATTTGACAACCAATCGCTCAAACTTATGGTCATAGATGTATTGGAATAGTTTTTCCCTATCAGTCAGTGTTTAGTTGTAATTTTTTAGTTCAAATTATACTTCAAAATTCTGGAAATAGATGAGTGGTTTTGTGTGGAAAGTTTGATCCTTTAAGTGATAAAAATATGTGCGATTTGGATAGTCAATGACTTATAAATAATCTGGGCATATGCAGGAAAGTTTTTTTTGGTACACAAGGTAAACTTATAGGCTTAATTTTTATGTGTCTCGGAGCTTCTAATCGCCAACTATTTAGCTTTACTTGGTCTCATCATCTTCTTCGCCGTTTGAGTTTGTTTGATTTGATTATTGGATCTGGACGCTGTCTAAACTATTTTATATGTGTTAAATATTGGGCATCAGTTAATCTCGTGGTTGCCATGTACTTTTTGACACTTTATCGGTGAATGATTGGGATGGTTGTTGGCAGTATATCTTGATACCATTTATAGAATCCATGGACATGGATCTTTTTTGGTTGATGAAATTGGCTAATTGTTATCATCCCATAAAGTCACTCATGTAGCAACCAGCAATCTAGAATTGGTAGGTAAGACTTGTACTACTGTTGATTAATTCTGCTATGCGCATATCTTTGAGGGCCATACGGCACATTCCACTTACAGCAGGAGAATGGCTCCAGATTTTTTTTGTGATGCAAATGACTACTGTTTCATTCATGGCTTCAAGCCTTCAACTGTCCGGTTCTTTATTTATTAAACCTTTTTGTGGTTGAATAGTGAGAGTTCTTGAATAAGCTTTCATTTCCATTTATGGCTTCAACTTTCCCATCTGGCTATCTCATTTCCATTTTTGAATAAGCTTTCATTTGTCAATGATATGGAGTATTTGGAATTAGATCTCTTTGTAAGGGAATGACGGATCCCTTATATGTTTGCATTTGAAGAAGTTTTAATGGAATGTCACTTATTTATTTAGCCTTTCAATTATCTGGATTGTGATGGCCTTTGATGCCATCGTTGATTGATTTGGATTGGATTGAATGAGTTTCAAGTGTTTTTGCGCCATGTTCTGTGGATATGCTCGCCGCAGTTTCTTCTTTCTTGAGCAAATTTATCTTACTTTGTAGCTTCAAGACACTTTTACTAATATAAATTGTATACAGAGTCAACACGATGAACTCGAGGCTAAATTTTTTGAGGAACGAGCTGCACTTGAAGCTAAATATCAAAAGCTTTATGAACCACTTTACTCAAAGGTACTAGTTTCCTGATTTCTGATTTAGAAGAATCAACTTCAATTTAAAGAATGCAATGGAGTTTTGAATGGTTATGATTTATAGAACTCTAGAGATGGCGAAAAAGCATTTAGTATCATTTTAATATAGTACTCCCTCCATATCACTTCTATTTGGTCTATTTCACAATAAGTGTCCCATTTTTCTATTTAGAAAGTGATTTGTAGTTCATATATGTTCGTGTCATACAAGATTTTCCAATTTTGATTTTTATCCACCAACCTGTATTTTCTAACAATTTGTGCAAAAGTAAATTGAACATTTATATATGGAGAGGGTATTAAATTAGGGATTATGACAAAATCATGCGTAAATGAATGACATAAATGTTCAGTTAATGCTCATTCATTCCGCTTTGTCTCCTTGATACTCCAGAGATATGATATTGTTAATGGAGTTGTCGAAGTTGAAGGAGTTACAAATGAAGCCATGGTTGAGGAAGGAGAAGAAAAAGCACCTGAAGGTAATATAAAGTTATATTAAATGTACAGAAAAACTGCAGTTCTGCAAATGTTTGTATCAGTGGAACTAATTTCCCTTTTCTTGTACTTGGTTCAGAGAAAGGTGTACCGAACTTTTGGCTCACAGCTATGAAGACTAATGAAATATTGGTTGATGAAGTGAGTACTTATGCTTAGTATTGTTAAAATCCTTTCCCTACACTTGCTCAGTGTCCTTGAATAATATGGATGGAAGGGGAAATATGATAATCCTTTTGATTCCAGATTACAGAGCGGGATGAGGGAGCACTCAAATATCTCAAAGATATCAAGTGGGCCAGGATTGATGAGCCAAAAGGATTCAAGCTAGAGTTCTTCTTTGATACAAATCCTTATTTTAAAAACGCAGTTCTCACTAAAACCTATCACATGATTGACGAGGATGAGCCTATACTTGAGAAGGCAATAGGGTATGCTGCTGTGTTGATTTAGTCCTGATCTTTCAGTTGCTGCATCTGCTCTGTATGATTTATATTATGTTTTGTTTCTGTTTAGAACGGAGATTGAATGGCTTCCAGGAAAGTGTTTGACACAGAAGATCCTGAAAAAGAAGCCTAAAAAGGGATCAAAAAATTCCAAACCTATCACTAAGACTGAAAACTGTGAAAGTTTTTTCAACTTTTTCAATCCACCTCAGGTTCCTGATGATGAGGATGATATCGACGAGGAGGCAGTAAGTTTATTTTTTAGTGCAGTGAATTTGTATTTGTTTCAATCCCACATATACTACTTGTGATGTGTGATGATCACTAATTTGAGTTATTGACAGGCGGAGGAGCTTCAGAATCTGATGGAGCAAGACTACGAGATTGGGTTAGTCCTAATATTGTTCTTAATGAATGATGACGGTGTTATCTTCTCTTGCGCATTCGTGCTTCAAAATCATTATCATTGTTCATGTTGCTTGTTTATTACTCACCTTAAAACATGTTTGATCATGATCCAGATCCACCATTCGAGACAAAATCATTCCTCATGCTGTATCATGGTTCACCGGAGAGGCAGTTCAGGGGGAGGAGTTTGATGATATCGATGACGACGATGATGATGATGGAGATGAAGAGGACGATGATGAGGACGAAGACGAGGATGAAGATGATGAGGATGAAGATGATGATGATGAGGAGGAGGAGGAGGCTGAGGTGATCAAGTCCAAGAAGAAGGTATGCTGCAAATGATCCAATTTTTTTGTTCTTACGTTCATACTTTAAATGAACCATACTTGGTTTTGATTTCTGATTGTGAATTATCTATTACCTTTTGCAGATATCATCATTTAAGGTAAATTATAACAATCTTTACTTCTATACTTACTTTCAATCATTTATATTTTAAATATGTGTAAATTGTTTCGTAAAAAACAATGTGTAAATTGTAAACTGTGTTTAATCTACAGAAGGGTGGAAAAGCACGACCTGCAGGTGAACACCCTCCAGAATGCAAGCAACAATAGTTGGTTGTGTACTGGCCGGAGAAAATGGAAGCCCAAAAGCGTGTTTTACATGATGGTACCGTATCGGAGGTTATCCCTCAAGAGTTTTGTTGGTGTCAAAAATCCTTGTGTTATTGTTTAATTCATTTGTCTTCCCTTTTCCCTTTCTCATGGAGGATTTGTAATTGTGCTTGGATTTATGGGTGTGTTCTACTTGCTATGTCTTTGAAACCGAAGTTTTGTGGTTTGTTTATATAATATTTATATATTTATTTATCCTTTCCCGCCGTATTTCATATACATTGTGCAAGTCAAATAAAAATTGTATTATCTAGTAATTGTACTTGACTTGAGTATACTTGTCAAATAAAAATATTATTTATTTTGATTTTAAGGTTGGTGTACACTAAGATAGGTGCTTTATAACTTAAGATCTCGAGTTCTAATTTTCATCGTTCCAACTTTTTTTATTTTTGTCTCTTCATTTGGATAAAAGATTTAGGATGGAAAAGAGATGAAGGGATAGAGAAGAGAAAGGAAAGGGAAAAGTTATGAGGAGGATTTTCCTTGTCAGTATTGGAGGGAAGGAGGAAGGGATAAAAGAGGGTTTTGGAGGAAAGGAAAAAAATTGATAGAATCTTTTACTATATGTCTTTCTCCTTTTGGGGATATGTTGTTATCAAATAAATTTAAGGGAGTAAATTTCTTCGAATATTTCCTTTCTAATCTCTTCTCTCTAAAATTGGTATTAAAAAAAAAGAAAATTATTTTTTTTCTTTCAAAGACTTTGTAATACATAATCGACACTCTGATAAGTTTCTTGTTAATCCACCTTATTCTAAAAGTAAAGTTGATCGAAGAATACTTCTTCGTCTCTTTAAATTTTCTACTTTACGCAAATCATCAAAGTGAAAGCTCTCTAATATTGCATAACAAATTTAAAGTGTAATCTCTCTAATATTGCATAACAAATTCAAAAAGACAAAACGAGAACGAACGAAGAAAAGAACTCTACTCCAACATCTTGATCAAAGAAGCCGTCACAATAGAAACTCCTTGTAGCATTGGTGTCCAACCCATAATCCGCTCTGGAACTTTACCATCCGGGAAACCCATCATACAAATCTCGGCTTCAATACTAGCATCCTTCATGGCTTTTTCTCCAAACTTTAGGACCCCTTGCTTAACTGCTCTTTCAGCTAAATTTACACTTGTTTCTACCACAGTCTTATAAACCCATATACATTCTTGTAGGGCTGGAATTATATCCGGGTCTGAAGACTCCCTGCTTAATTCCTTAACATATTTAAGAGAATTCGAGAACCCGACGTTAACGACATCTATCATGATCAAAATTAAGCCTTCGATGGTTTCGGTTTCAGATGATCGATCGAATTACAGATTTGTACAGTTTTGAGTCGAATGATTGATTGCACGTAGCGGTCACAAGGTCGTACTCGTCGGTAATCATACGACCTTGTGACAAAATTATGGATAGTGTAAACGTAGTGAATAGGAGACAAAGTAAAAGGTTGTTTAGAGTTGTCATGATATGTTTGTTTTGGTGTCCAAGGATTAGAAGGTAATGATCAATTTGTAATTGGCTTATATAGGTGAAAATTTATTTTAAGGGTACTTATTATTTATAGAAGATTGAATTGTTGATGTTTATAAATTAATGGTTCGGTCATTCTTTGAAGAATATGTCTTTTCATAAGAGAAGGTGGCTTTGAAGTTATGTGAAGTGAATGATATGTATATCAACTTAATGTATAATACTTTTAAGTGACACCTTGAGTTTTGACAAGGCAGATGGATTTGAAGAGATTTTATTTACTCAAATATTTCTTTGTCGTGTTGAGTTTGCTATTCAACGTGAAAAAATAGAAATGGATAGGTTTTTGTCGATAATTTGAGTTATATTTTCATGTTTTTGATGTCCGAAGGTAGGATCTTGATTTTTTTTGACTGTTTTTGTTATATGACCTATAATCAGTCTAAACCTAATTAAGTTTAGATTTTCTGGGTCTTTTATTGATTAATAAACTCTATTCTCTTTCGCCCGTGAATATAGCACATTGATAGTGAACCACGTTAAAATTTTATGTTATTTATTGTTTTCTATTTATCTTTAGTGTGTTTATCCTAGCATTAAGTGTTCACAAATTCTTGCGAGAGATAGTCTATTTGAGATACCATTTCTAATTGGACCAATCTATTATATATTTTTTGAAATACTGTAAGTAGGTATTAAAAATAATGTAAGCAGACATTTAAGATATTGTAAGTAGGCATTAAGGATATGATAAGTAGACATTGAAAATAATATAAGTACGAATTAAAAATACACTACGTAAGTAAGTTTTAATGGGTTGGACGGCTGGGCCTAAAAGACATCTTTTAAAAAGACAGTTTTTTAAGAGACTAGCTAAATATTTATTGTTATTCCCAATTCTAGTATAGGAGAGAGAAAAAAACTGATTGATTTGTTGATTTTTGAGGGCTGAAAAAGAGAATTTATTTTATAGTACATCCCTTCCATAATGAAATACATAATAAACGTCAAAAACATAAAACAAAAAAAGTAAATAACATTAGAAATTATAAGTAGAATAAAAAAGTTAATTTCTTTAAATAAGAGTATAAGTAGAATAATGTTCTTAAAATCTATTAATTACTGAAATAAAATAATTTTAAATTTCTTTCTGCACTACTATAATAATGACAGTTAAAATTGTCACATATTAACAATGACGTTTAAAAGTGTCAATAGCCGTCAACATTTTCAAATCACACTTAAATTTGTTTATGCTATGTTTGGGAATTGGGAACGATGATTTTATTTGTAAATTTGGAATTGATTAAAATTTATTGTTTGGTAAATTAAAAATTTTCAGATTTGGATTTGGATCAAATTCCGCCATTATTTTTTAAGTAGTTAAAGTGAGAATTTGAGAATGACAAACCAAATTTTGTCATTCTCAAATTCTCCATTTATAATTTCATAATTAAAATCCATAATTTGAAATGAAATAGTTGTTCCCAAACACTACATAATATAATTATATTATATTTTTAGTATATACTTTTTGCGTTTCAAATTACTTGTAATATTAGGACTTTTATACTATTTATTCATCCTATTAATTTATGTTTAATTTTTAATGTATAAGTTAAAACATAGTCGATTAGGATCTTATTGGATTCGTCAGAAGGATTATTAATATCTACTTTTTATAATTTTTATTATATAAAATTAAAAATATTAAGAATCAAACTAATGCATTGAAGTACATAAAAATCAAACATTGCAAGTAATTTAAAACGGAAGTAGTATATCATGATTCTGTATACATAAATATATATTAATATTAATTTATTGACAACGGTATTGACAATTGTTTTATTTATAGGCCTTTTTATCTTTCCATGTAGCTACGTCTCCGTATCTTTCTCGAGCCGGAGGACTCTTTTGGCCCCGCTCTCCTCTACGGATATGAGTTGCCGCTGTCCTTTCCTCCCAAGACCTTGTCTATAGTTTTTTTTCTATAAGCGGGATATACTCGATTTAATGATGATGGTGGTATTGACAATTGTTGTGACGTCAGATACGGTGAGATAAATGGTGAAGTTGGTTAGTAATAATTTAGCTGATGACTCGTTTGATTGCAATTATTTTTATGGGTATTTATAATGGTCAGACATTAATTTCATTGTTAATTTTCAAGAAATTAAAAAATATTAGATATTTATCCGTGCAATGCACGGTATTCAAAAGTTTTATTATAACAAATTTATAATATATTTTTAACCAATGTTGCTAAATTACATAAAAAGGGTTAAAGTTATACACGTGATTAAATAATAGCTACACATGTATATATACATGGAGTACTATATTAAGTAACTCCACAAATTTAAATGTAAAATATTAAATTGCAAAAGTTTACTATCCACAAATATATATATATATATATATATATATATATATATATATATATATATATTATTTAATTATTATACTAATAATACAATAATTATAAAAGTAAATAAAGACGATCATTGTATTTGGTATATGAACTTGATCAAAAAATAATAACAAAAATGCACCAGCACAAAAGATATAAAATGATTAAAAAAAAAGATTAACTAATTATTAAAATAATATCAATCAAAAACCTTAAAGAACATTATCGTTCATTTTCTTGGATAATAATTCATTCAATTCTGGGCCATTGTCTTATATGATTTTGTGAAATTTTTTTATGATCACTTTTAATTTGTATTTTATTTTTAATTTAAATGTTAAAATATAGTAAAATGAGAATGTAACTTTTATTAATATTAATTTTTAATAGTTTCTTAATTGCATGCAATTAGAAATATATAGAATTGAATTAGTACATTCAATAGAGATGAACATATTCCTTCAAAAATTAATTCTTTGCGACTTCCTCACAGTAGAGATGAATATAATAAGGTTGCTTTAAGAACAACATCATCTTTATCGTATGGGAGATCCTACATCAAAAAGATTATTGCCTCAATCAACTACACATTAATTCAAAGACTAAGAATATATTTTATCTTATTTAATTTCATAAAATGAATTTCGATGTTAAAAAAAATGCAATTTCAAGATCGCATTCGAATTCTTACATCTGCATTCCAAATATCATAAATATAATAAAAAGTACCCTTAAAAACAAATAAATATAAATATAATAACCAAACCCATCATTCATTTATTTCATATAAACACCAAACCCAAAATTTAGTATCCTATAAATTCATTAAACTTTTTCTCTGAATAGAAATGACATAAAGTTCGACAATATTTTTGAAATGAAATTGAGATGTAATCTGATATATTGTGGGAAATAGATATTGTGGGAAATAGATGTTCTTGATCTTCTTGTCTTGGAATTTGATAATATATATAGTAGAGTTTGAATATGATGGAGGTAACCAAGAGGTTGTTATTTAAATTTTGTAGAAATAGCCACATATTATTAATTTAATAATAATACTTTTAAACTTTAATAATAAGTTAATAACTACATTTAATGAATACCATAGAATTCTAAGTCTGAAAAGTTAATCAAGGGTCATAATAGTCATCAAAATATTGAAGTTCTATTATATATGAAGATGAAAAGACTTTCATTTATAGATAGAATAAATTCAGCATTAATGATAATGACAGTGAAATGAGCAAAACAAGAAATGAGCATCAAAACACTCTTTGATAGTGTGACATGTGGACAAGGTTTTCCTGTATTATAATATGTATATTATTGCTTGGTTGGTGCTACGAATCTTAAATTAACATAAGAGTTTGTAATTACCTAGAGGGTACCATAGGTAATTGAATTCCTATAGGTTGTAGGAATTAACTTTCCTTGAAACTTTAAATTCATATGTTAACCATACACAATTATCTTATGAGATGACAAAACTAGATTCATACTCTTTACCTTTAAAACTATATATTGATAGATCTTATCGTGATCAGATGCGCCCCATATAAAAATTGAATAGCTCAACTAATACAAATTATTAGCATATAGAATCATTTTGAGGTCATCTCACTAGAGATGATAACTCATAAAAAATACCAACCCAAATGATAAAAACAACAACAATCTTATATGAGAACGTCTCATCATGAAACAAGTCCATATAATTAACATATTTTACTAATTGATCACTTCAAATTTATAAATAATCACTTTGATGTTATTAATGGCGATTACTATAAAACAATATATGTACATTGGGCCAACTTAATAGCAATAGTTTAAGCCCGTGAAACCGTCTCATCTAAGATCTGAGAATTTGTGTAAAGCCACTATTCTAAGGTCTTAATCAAGGAAGCAGTCACATTAGAAAGCTGATGGAGGATCCAGGTCCGACCCGTGATCCATCTCAGAACCTTACGTTTTGGAAATGCCATCTTGCACGCTTGGGCTTCATTACCCGCATCCACCATAGCTTCTTCTCCAAACTTTGGATCCCCTTCCTTTATTGCTCTCTCTGCTACATCTATAAGTGTATCTACCACCACCCTATAGACCCGTATACACTCCTGAAGAACCCGGGTCTCTGCGGGGTCATGAGTCTTCCGGTTCCGGGTCAAGTCATCCTCCACATATCGAAGTGACTTCAAGAAACGGTTTTTTGCTACGTCTAACATGATGAGGGTTAGGGCTTCTGCGTCATTGGCTTTTGAGATCCGTGGATCTGACCCGAGTGCAGCTTGGCAGAGTACCGGGTCTGGTGTTTGTTTGCACGTGGCTGTCACGAGGTTGTTGGTGGTTGTTTGGGAGTTGGCAATAGCAATGGTTGTGGTGACAATGAAAAGGATGAAATTTTTGATACTTCTCATGATTATTGTTAAAAGCCCTATGGTTTGAATTTATGGTATTTTTGTTTACCTTTTTATGGAAATTTTTGAGGCAAAAAAATGATGGGGTTGGCTCTTTTATAGAGGGATTGTATTTACATTTTACGGTCAATTTGGTTGTTCAAACTAAAGGATCATAATAGGAATGATTTGTAGGATAAATATTTATGAAATGTATCATATTATTCCTATTGAACTGAAACTTTGATCATGAAAAAAAAATTATTCATAATTTTTCACTAATAATGCATTAGAATGAATTTTGCAAAAAAATATGAGATGATTGGAGGGGAACAAGTTCGACCATTTAACTTGTCAAGAGATTTTTCTATCAAAATTACTCCAATTTTTCATTATCATTTTCATTAATTAATACCTACTAATTAACAAAAGGGCCGTTAGAGTTTTAGAGGGTGTTTAAAAATTAATTATGATTAAAATAATGCGATTTAATTTGAAAATAATCCGTATATAATGATTAATGAGGTTGAGAATATATTTACCTATACATAAGACCTTGATTTAGCTTGATCATAAATATGGTACATAAAACTTACCCGAACACCTAAATATATAAATAATTGTAGCTTGAGGATCCTTTGAATCGGTATTGTACCACTAATTGACAATGTCAATGTTTGTATCATGAATTCATGACTGGTTTTATATGAAGGTGAACTTTCATGTAATGATGAATTGGTAATAAATAATAACAAACCTTAAATTGTTGCTTTGGGGGCTTTAGATTTAAGAGTTGTTTGATTAAGGAAATGGGTTTTATAGAAATTTATTTCTCTATTTTCATTATATTATATGTGGTTAATTAGACGACTACGAGATTTGAATAGAAAACTCAAATAAAAAATATATTTTATTATATTCCGTAATTATTTTTATTCTTGACGTGGGAACTACTTATTTTCTCTATTCTTTCGTCCAATATTTTCATATTTCTAGGAGTTTTCTGTCAAACCAAATAAAAGAGATTTAATAATTATTTGTATTTTACATTGAAAATCCTAAAGCATATTAAATGAAAATACAAAGAGCATATAAGCATGTAAGTAAGATAGAACTTGGGAAGCATCGGGTCTTGTCTATCACTATCAGTGTGTTGGTGCAAATATCGTTTTTCTCATGTAAAGTGTTAAATTACAAAAAAAAAAAAAAAATAAATTTTTACATTCAACAATAAAGCTTCTATGAGCAACGACATATACCGAGTACGTACGAAAACCACGATGATGGAGAATTGAGCTAAGCAATATAATTAGCTTTGTTCATAGACCAAGCAGTGAGCCAAGTGATTTGAACGTCTTGTATTCCGTTATTGAAAGCGTACAAATGGGCTTTGTCATGTATTGCCAATGTGGGATACACCCTTGCCGTTATCACATTTTTCCCTCTCGCACCAAAGCTCTCTACTATTGAGTGATCAATCTGCCAAAACAATATTTCTCTATTTATTACATTTAAATTGCTTCTTTTATATTATTTAGGTTATATATATATATATCAAGTAAGGGGACAAAACATTTTTCATCTATATCATTTACTTTTTTTTTTAAATAGAAAATGGATTTCTAATATATTTCTTATTTCTATAGTAAATATTTTATATTATTATATTATATATATACTATATATTATAGAAAAAAATAGAAATAAACAAATCAGATCCTATTTTGGCTGGACTTAACAAAATTAGAATTAAGAAATAGGATTTTCGGTATGTATAAAGAATAAACTAAACAAACTATAGATAAATCCAAGCGACCCTTTATTAAATCCAAGCGAGCTTTTCGTAGGCGTTTGCCCCCGATCCAATCGGGGGATTGAATGGATTATAGAAACATGAGTTTAATTAGTCGATTTATTAGTGAACAAGGAAAAATTTTATCTAGGCGAGTGAATAGATTGACCTTGAAACAACAACGATTAATTACTATTGCTATAAAACAAGCTCGTATTTTATCTTTGTTACCTTTTCTTAATAATGAGAAACAATTTGAAAGAACCGAGTCGACTACTAGAACTGCTAGTTTTAGAACCAAAAATAAATAAAATAATAGACTTATTCTTTTTCGTTCTATTTATTTAATTAATAATTGAATCAAAATTCTTATGTATGAACACTGCGAACTAGTTACATTCTAGTAAAAATATATTATTATATTTTTTTCTTAAAGTTTTTATGGTTGAAAAGTAATACTTTTTGCCAAAATAACACTTTTCAAGCATAAAAATTTTTTAAAAATTGTTAACCGAGACATAGATTGATGAAGATTAGTTTTTCTTGGCACTAGTTCAATTAGACGATTGTTTCTCTTGGATCCAATCAATTGTTAACTTAAGCAAAAGACACATAATAATAAAATGCAAGGTACTCTAAAAACTTAGTTTCTTACCAAAACTCTTAAAGATAACCCTTCATAAATAGGTTCCACACTCACATAAGTTCCATAAGTTGTCTTATCCGTTGTTGGATTTAAAGAAGACCTGCAAATTGACAACTTTAAATTTTAAACCTTAACTCAACATGTTTATATTTTTTTGACATATAGTAAGCAATTATTAAACATCAATATTTGGTAAATAAATAATCTATCTATTTATCTCTATTATCTTATACATAATATATATACTAAAAGCATTTACTTTATTACACGTGTTATATATATATATATATATATATATATATATATATATATATATATATTAATTTATAACAAGTAGTCTATACTTGCCATGGGTTTAAGCTAGTTCAACAAATATATTCATGGGTCCGTTCGTTATTGTTTTTTGTTTTTAGTTTTTAGGATTTTCAAAAACTAAAATAACTAATAGAAAAACAACTAGAAAAAGAGTTGTTTTTAGTTTTTAGTTTAGTGTTTAAAATAATTATATTTCTAATAAATTTGGCTAATTTATTATTTATGATAATTATAATTAAGAGATATATTATTTAATTGAGAAAATCAAAATCAAAAACAAAAAAATAAAAAATCACAATAATATGTAACAAAATCCGAAAAAATATAGCTTCCTAAATCAAGTTTTTAGTTTAGTCAATATACCTGGTTTGGTCACTGCACATGAGTACTACAAATTTGTTGTCAAAATTTTTGAAAATCCTGAAGAAGACAGCAGTGTACTCCAACAAGTCTTGTGAAGCTAAAGTGAGTAACCCAAAGGGACCCACTCCACCACTTACTGAGCCTCCCTTTTGGCTGCAAACCAATTGTGGGTTGCTCCAACTTGCTTCAAACCTCTCTATATTTGATACTTCTTTTATTTTAAATGATATTTCTACATCTGCCTGCAAATTAATTTACAAGCTAATTAGGTCATTCCTAATAAGGGTTGGTACTCCTTAGAACTAGTTTTAATTGTTTTTATAACCCTAGTTTGGGAAATAAGTTTTAGCGAATTTTTAAATGGGTATTTTTTTTTTCTTTTCTAATATTAATTAGGCAAATTATTTGTTATTGAGTAAAATTCTTAAAGTATATAAGATATCTTGGGGACTCAACCATCAATTTAAATTTTTGGTTAAATTGGTTTCTTGACATGGTATCAGAGCCAATTGACAAAAGGTCAACAGTTCAAATCTCAACCGCCCCTTATTTAATGTGGAATATTTAACGTCAGGTAGGAGGACAATCGTTGTTGTATCCACACTTTTAGTCCAACAGGCTTTCGTGTGAGGGGCGTTTTAGAGTATGTAATATATCCTTGGGTCTCAACCATCAGCTTAAGTTTTTGGTTGAGTTGGTTCCTTGATAAAAATGTCTTACTCCCTCATATTCTACTCATTAGTTCCATTAACTTTTTTTGTCAAATTTTAATTATCACGCTTAATTTGTATTTTATTCTTGATATATAAGTTAAAACATACTCATGTAGAATCTTGTTTGATTCGTCTTAATACAAAGATTATTATTATTAATTTTTAGCTTGTTTCATTTTGTAAATAAGTGAACTGTTTAACATCTTATCATGATAACGGTCTCATTTAAGAATTTGTGAAAACTTAAAAGGAAGAGAAGTGCAAAAGTTAGATATTTATTTACTTGTGCAGCAGAAATTCCAGTAATTTCAATCCTTGATCCTCCTTTGAGAACTTGCATGGGTAGGATGACAGGTTTTACTCTCAACTTTTCAACTTCTGATATTGGCCATTGTATTAACTGTTTTCCTGATTTGTCAAGCCAAATTCTCCTAGGAATAGCCTGTTACATTTTTTAGAAATTACTCCATAATTAAAAAAATTAAACAAAAAGAAATTACTATAAAAATTAGGATATCCATATATTATCTTTTCAATATTTACTCCTTAATTATGTCCTCATTATTTTTAACACTTTTTTTAGTCTATTTAAGAATAATGTTGCAACTTATGTAATACTATTATGTCTT
Organism: Amaranthus tricolor; assembly: GCF_026212465.1. NCBI lineage: Eukaryota > Viridiplantae > Streptophyta > Magnoliopsida > Caryophyllales > Amaranthaceae > Amaranthus > Amaranthus tricolor. The sequence goes on along the minus strand of NC_080057.1, from coordinate 21,989,482 downwards.
TCTTTTTACATGTCAATCTTTCAAAAGAGACATATAAATGCATGTTTTTAATGGTTAATACCTTTAGTTATGCATACGAAAAATTATAAAAAAAAATATATTTTTTTACATTAAATATTTTAAAAAGAAACTTAACTTATTAAAACTATATATTAAGATAAATCTAAAAAGATCCCACTTGATTAATTTTTTTGTTCAAGATAAAATTCGTTAAAAGGTGACAAATTATAGCAAAACTTGTAAATAGTGCAAAATATCAAATTCTTTAATTTCAATTGTCAAAAAAATGAAAGGACAATATCTCACAAGATTTAACGTAATGCGTGATTTAAAAATTGAATTTTATACGATAAAAAAAAATTTAGGGTGTTCGGTAAAATAATTTATTTGCCAGTTTTAGCTCATTTAGGTACAAATAGATGTGAGCCAATTAAAACATCTTGTTGTGAATAAACTAATTTACAACAAGTTACTCTCACCAGCTGTGTTTAAAACCAGTTTTGGCTTATCAAGTTCAAATAGATAGTTGGATGGTCAAACCATCTATTGCTAGTACATAGTGAACGAATATGTTAAAACATCTTGTTATTATGAATCAACCACCAGCATGCTCAAAATCACTTCATCAAATCACTCACTCCAATCAACAATTAGCCATTTGTCAAACACGCAAAATAAAAATTAAAAAACATTATTAAAGAACGAATAAACTTACATGAATTCCAGACCATCCCTTTTTAAGATCATCATCCAAGCTAGAAGACTCATTAACCCAAGCAAGCAACACCCTTCTCATCTTAACACCATCATAAAATGTTTTTGAAGCATAATATTTCCCATAATCATACCTCAAACTTGAATCATTTTCAAAACCCAAATCAGGAATATACCCATCATTCATAAAATCATAAGTCCCAATTGTATAAACATCATGTTTAGTTTCATCTAAACTAATTTTAAGTACATGCTTAGTATTAACACCAATAATAGAATTATCAACACCCATTGAAACACCATTCATAAACACAGGGTAAAAATCAGGACATTCCCACATACCAGTAAGTTCATATGAATATAATGGATCATAATTTTGAACCCAATTAATAAAATCTTTGCTTTTAAATAATAAAGCTAAACCCTTTCTTTCTTTTTTACTACCAATAATTACTCTCCAATTTCCATCAGGTAATAACCAAGCTGTTGTGGGGTCCCTAAATGAGGTGGAGTCTATTTTATTTTGTGGATTTGGGTACATAAGTGGGTTTTGGGGGGCTAAGACCCATTCTTTAAGAAATGGGTCTAATGGGTCTTTCGGGTATGCCAAATCTTGGACTTGTTCATTTTTTGGGGTGATTCCTGTAAAAAGAATTGTGGGTTTGTATCCCTTAAGTATAGTGGTGGATCCTGTATAACTACTATTCATGTTGGATTCCATTTGTGGTTCAAGGGTTAGTGGTTGAGGTGTCCAATTGATTAGGTCTAGTGAAGTTGAGTGACCCCACACACGAGGACCATTGGGTGACCCATTGCCAATTGGGTTGTATTGATAGAAGAGGTGATAAATGCCTTTGTATATCATTGGTCCTGAAAAAAAAAGTAGTTACATATATAAGCAAAGGAAGTTCTGAGCATATTCAACATATTCGACTACACATGGTATCAAAAATATGGAGGCCTAAATATTAGATTATGTATATATGTTAAGTGTTTAAAGATACAAAATTATTAGAAAAATATCATAATTTTTAAAATTACAAAGGGCTTTCATAAATTTTTTTTAATTTTTACTTTACCCTGTATATAAGTGCTAGAGGATAAAAAAAAAAGTAATATCAAAAAAAATTTTACCTTAAGTGTGAAATTAACATTAAACTAATCTACATTGGTTTATTTGAATTAAAGCAAGAGGTTCTTGATGGTGAGTAGAGGGTTCAATGGTCATATGAGGTCTTTAAACATGAGTCATTTGTACAAGAGAAATAGAATGAGTTCATGTTTGTATATGTAGCATTGAAAGTTTTTATATATTTTTTATTTGGTTATCCAAATTAAAGACCATATTTCCTCCAATATTTATGTTTACTTGACATATAAAAATCTTCTTGTCTAATTGGCATATAAAACGAAAATTGTTAAAGCGATCTAATTATAAATGTATCAATTGATCAAGAAATATTAATTAATTAATTTAAATTCTAATTGAGTTTATTTATCAGTTTTACTCGTTAAAGAGGAATTAATCAAGAGTTATTTCACAATATTCATCACCAATGTCCATGATGGCACATGCCACGAGTTGCCATTTCGCGACTTTGCGATTGATTTACAACGACGTACATTTTTCAGTCTCATGTCCATCGCAAAGACTATTTAGAGATGGAATTGCGAATTTTCCGTTTTATTGTAGGCTATGTTTGGTAGAAAAATTCAGCACTTCTTCTGATTCTTAGTGACGCAAAGGCGACGGTTTATTCTACAATTAGGCCTAAAGCCTAAAGCCTAAAGGTGCCCAACCCTCGAAAATTTTTGGATTATTTTACAACCCATTTCTTATTTGTCACCACCATTTTCATTTTATCGCCACCCCCCGAATAAAATTACGACTTTACCCCTGAAATTTAAAAAATTACGAAAATGCTACTAAGCTTATAACTTCTATAAAAACATTTCAAATCCACTCAATAACACTTTCATCACTTCCATATAATCAAATTCTTCACATAAAATTAAGCGGAGCTAAAACTTTGGAATCGAAATCGTCAACAAAAATTCAAGGTAAGTTTTTTTTTAAATCAATCGAAGGAAAAAAAAAATAAAATAATGAAATGGATTCGGCACAGTCGCACGTTTTGTGCGACTGTGCCGAATCCAATTTTTTTTTTTTTTAAAAAAATTTTTGAAAGAGTTTGTTGTTAGTTAATGTTATTTAGTAAATGTTGTAATAATATGTATTATGATAATGTTATTGTAAGAAGTAGTTATTGATTTACGTATTCGAAAAAGAAAAAAAAATATAGAAACCGGTCGCACGAAATGTGCGACTGTACAGTCGCACATTTTGTGCGACCGGTTCGTGCGACCGGTTTTTCAATTTTTTTTTTTTTATTGTAATGAATTTGTTTAGTGTAATTAATTTATTAAATTTGAGTTGTTTAAATATTTATGAATATAATAATTGTTTAATTGTTTGTAAATGTGAAATATTTTACGTGTTGCTTGTTTTTAATTTATTTGATTTTAAGTAATTTAAAATGTTGTCTTAATTTAAATTATGAAAATTCTAGTAAATGGCTGGAAATCAAGGTAAAGGAAAAGGGTTTTTTAGAGGTTTATTAAGCGGCAATAGATTTAGGCCTACTTTACTGAGAGGTGATCCCCATGAGAAGGGGGTTACGGGATCTGCAAGGCAAGCAAGGCAAGAACAAGCGGCCATACATAGTCAGGCCCAACGTTCAAGTACCCTAGAGCAAGTGCGTAGTCGCTTTGAGCACCAAAGTAGCCTACATAGTCATACGGTCGGCTCAGGTGACGATGATACTGATTACGACGAGTCGTCACCATCGGGGTGTAGCTCATGTTCAAGTACCTGAGAGACGCGTCGTAGTACTGAGGGGTCGGATTTTAAAACTTCATCCACCAACGATTGAAAGTACTCTTTATCATCGGCGTTTGCGTGCCGTACTTCTTCGTTGGCGTCTTCTTCTGCATCTAAATACTTTAACTTTATCCAAAACGGATGTATATCGTCCAAGTACAAAGCACCATTAGACCTGATAGACAAGTAACAGTAACACGCGCATGGTAATCCGTGGGTTTTTTGAATGACACAACCGCATTTTTCTAAAAGACAACTGCCCAGGGTTAACATCCGGTTGTGCTCCATCATCAATAGTTCCAAGGCATATATAGAAACATGACGATACAACGGTCGTAGAAAATTTAGTCGCGACGTCCTTGAAATGGAATTATTAGATTCCTCAAGAGCTTGTCTTATTTTTGATTGTTGATTCGTAATTTGTGCGTGCGCCCTTTTAAACAGCGTATCGAATGAGCTATTACCGCTACCCAAGTAGTACTTGAAGGAAGAGTGTTGACTTTCAACTCTACTGGTAGTCTGGTTACCCAAGTGCAAACAATCATTCGTCCACGCACGCACAAATTTCTCTTTGTGAGGAATCCATATTCCTGCCAAATATCGCACGACTCTCCGGTTCCTAGTCGACCAAGTGGACACAATCCCTTCCCATATGTTTTCAAAATCGGCGATCGTCATACTGTTAACCAAGGGGTTCCATTTTGTTTGCCTGAATAACTGGCCCTGTTGATTTTTCTTGCCGCCACACAATTTATCGACCATGTTCTCCACGTCATTGTCAATATGCCATACGCATAATAGATGTCGTACAACTGCATTAAACATAAATTTAAAATTAATTCAGAAATATATAATACATAGATCGACGATAATTAATAATTAAAACATGTTTACCTGGAAAGACAGCATGAATAGCTGCAGACAAACCCTCATCCTGATCCGTTACGATTACATCCGGCGTCTGGACTGTCCCGTAAATATCCCTCAACCTCTCCAACACCCAAGAATAAGACACAGCCGTCTCATCTCGCATCAAACATAATGCAACCAAGAAATTATGATTCGTTGGCGTCATTCCAATGATTTCGCAAAGGGGCCACTTTTGCTTATTCGTTTTGTACGTTGTGTCTATCAACACAACATGGAGCCACGAACGTAGCATCTGGATAGAAGTTGGATTCGCAATCAATAATCTAGTCAACTGATCCTCACTATCCAAGTCCCTTCAAACTACATAATTATGCTCCGTGGCCATATACAGACAGTGTTGAAGAGGAGTCCTACCATCCATCTCTTCTCTCCTGATTGACTGTCTCTCATTGTAAATTTGATTCATACTAGCATAAAAACGAGGAAAATTTCTTCTAATTGAAGACATTATAAATGCTGGTTGCATGCCAGTTGCACTTAGATCTCGTATGTGCTGCCTGATATCCACAGTCATCCTATTTACTCTTATTTGACCATCTATGTACATGAAGAACGGGTGGTTATGTATTCCTTTTTCACCAGGAAACACTCTAACCGTCCAAGGTCTTTCCTTTGGGTTACGACTAGTTCCTAAAATCATAAATTTACACCCACAACCCCTACTTTTGGAACCTGGTCGGGGAGCATTGTCTAAGTTATGCAAATCAACACTTCTTTTATCGTAACGGTGACATCTTAAGTACAGACTCACTCTAGAACGCCGTTCTTTTTTTTTATATGAAGCACGTGTAAATTGAAATCCAATTGTTAGTGCTATCTCATTAGCCCAAGTATGTAAATCATCTACAGAATCAAATTCTCTATCGGTAACAAATCTATCAGAATAATCTATATTATCTCCTAAATTTTCAAAGTCCTGCAAATAATAATTATAATAACATTATCATAATATATCAAAATAATAATAACTTAAAAAATAATTATTTCTACAAAATAATTATAATAAAATACCATTATTATAGCACAACAATAGATTAAAATAAAATAATTTAATTAAACAAAATAAATTTTATAATTCGAAGTTAAAAAAAAAAATTAATAGAAGTCGCACAAAACGTGCGACGCACAGTCGCACGTTTTGTGCGACTTCTATTAATTTTTTTTTTTTATTATATTCAAATACAAAAAAAAATAAAAAAAATTTGAAGCAGTCGCACAAGCCAGTCGCACGTTTTGTGCGACTGGTTTGTGCGACTTCATTCCTATTTTTTTTTTTTTGCAAAAATCGAACCGATTAATTACTTACCGGATCGTTATCATGCTCGTCTTGGAATGCCATTGACGTTCGATCTAGAGTTCTAGCTTGTTTAACTTTACGTATTGTTTTTAGAGAGTTTTTAGAGAGAAGGTATCGTGTTTGAATTCGAATATACTACCATAAAGCCTCTGAAAATTCAATATATATATAATTCCGATAATAATGTTATTAAGCGATAACAATGTTATTAAGTGCCATTTACATTTCTTAAACATTTTTTAATTTAAGTGGCATTTTTGTAATTTTTTTTAATCTAGGGGTAATATCGTAATTTTGTTAGAAGGGGGGTGGCGATAAAATGAAAAAGGTGGCGACAAATAATAATTCCCTTTTACAAAGCCAAAATATTGTCTATATTTTTTTTTTACAATAAAAGGATATATGTGGTTTCAATAATTAAGATTATAATTTTTAATCAAAAGTTTAGGAGCTCCCCCAAGTTTTTTAAATAACAATTTTAATTCTTTATAACTTACAATCCAAAAGTCGTCACTTTAATGATGTACTATGTATTAAAGGAAACATGAAAATCAAGGATATTACTCAGTTCATTCATATTTGAAAACATATTTATTTCTTTAAGATTGAGATTGCAACTAATAATGACATTTTTTCTTTATAAAATGTCACTATTAATAACAATCTGAAATGTATACACAGAAAGTCTAATAGCATGCACATCCTTTGAGAACATATTAAATTAAGAGAAATGATAAAGAAAACTAACCACAAGGATCTGCGACGTACAAACATAAATCGGTGCGTCAGATACCCAAACATTGAAAATAAAACACAGTCAATAACTTGGTATTACTTTTGAGCAAAAATATCATAGTTTTAACACATGCATGCACTTAAGAAACATATTCTGCCATAATATTTTTGACATTTCATCAAAATGTCACCATTTTTTAAAAATATTATCTAAACATTTCAATCTTCCTACAAGTGTCACCAAATATTTTGGTTACATTTGATAAATGTCATAATATTGATAATTAAATGTCACAATTGACACTATTATTATATTTTATGGGTATTAAAATATCGGTTTATATTTATAATGAGTTGGTCATTTGACATCATATTAGAAGCCGATATTGCAAGATATCACAAATTTAAATCTCACCCACCCATTGTTTAGGTTAAGTAGAAAACTAAGAGAATATTATTGTTGTCAAAGATAACTGGTAATAACTTTAAAGTGATGAAAAAGAAGCAATAGTAGCATAAATTCCCTTATTTTGTAAATATTTATCTTTGTGGGATGGAGTATTTCCCCTCTTCCTCTAAAATCAGGTTGATCATCTCCTTTTGTTTTATCTTTTTAATTCCATCATATTCTATATCTTTCTTCTCCTTTCAAATTTACCTTTATTTACATTTTTTTCTATAGTTTGATTTTTATTTTCCAATTACATATTTACCCTTGTAATACAACCATGCTCTTGTAGTGAAATATTTTGCATTAGGTAATTAAGAATAAGGTTGCATATGTTGCATTTACACTTTTTTGTCAAAAAAATTCTCGTGTGATATATATGTTAAAGTATATAACGTATGCTATGTACGTTGTGAAAAGCAAAATTCAATAACTACAACTAAGAAAAGCAATTAACTAGAAAATAAAAAAAAAATTTACGAATTACAACCTTAAAGTTTAAAACTTTTTGTGAATTATAGCCTCAATGTTTATTTATTCCGAATTACAGCCATCAAAGTGCGAAAGTTTACAGATTCTGGCCCAAAACACAAAACTCCGACCACTTAACCTAAATTTCCAACCACCAAAATGATCGAAATTCTGTATTTTGGCCTAAACTTGCAAATATTAATACTTCGGTGGCTATAATTCGCAAAAAATAAACATTGAGACTGTAATTCGTAAAAATGCTGAACTTTAAAGCTATAATTCATAAATTATTTTTAAAAAAATATGAAAGGTATAACAATACCATTGATCCAGTTCTTGATGGGCTGAAAATGGTAGGCTGTACGGTAAGGTTGATCATCAAGAAGATCAGATTGAGAAAATACGCCATACATAAACAAAGAATAAGCAAACACAAGAATTATTAGTACTTTAATCAAATACACCAAAACCATAATTAATATTATACTTCTATAATTAGATTAAGTGTGAGTATTAACTATATAATTATATATTTATATTTATGATAAATCAGTATATATTTATAGGGAAAGAGATCATAATGGGACGTGAATAATTTTATTGTTGGTTTTTGGAAACCCATAACCCTACAATAACAGAAGGTCAAAGTCAACCATATGGTAGACCTTCCCTATAATTTTGGGTTACCATTGGAGATATGGGAGATATACAATTTATTGAGATAAAGGGAGATATACAATTTGATCAATTATTATATATTGCGTATATTTATAAGTATATTATATTACTTTATATTTATCATGTTATTGTACAAGTTAATAGAAAGTGGTTACATTTGAAATTTTTTCATCAGTTTTTTAGGAAATCGTTTGTTGGTGATTTGATTTTAAAATAAAAAGTTATATATGCGCTAATAATTTATAATATTAGATTATTTAATCTATGTATGAGGTGCGTTATACGGTGAGAACGTTTCATACAAGAATTTGTCATGTATAAGGTCTTAATTATCAGCTTAAATTTTTAATTGAGTTATGATTGAGCCGTTGAGACCCCATAATATGTTATATACTCTAACAATATTAACATTATTTAATAATTGAGAAAATGTGGTTTAGTTTATAGTTTATAGTTTAAGATTTCTCATTTATCTTTACCACTTGGGGTTTGAATCTCACCAGTATAGAATAAAAGTAATTCCCCATTATGTTTAGTAGTTTGTAGAAAAAAAGATAAATAAATAATTAACACTATTTCTTTCTCGTTGCTTTTTAAAATAATTTTATTGAATAATACTCTATCCATTCTTTTTTTTCGTTTACTTTTTGCACAGTTTTTAAAGTAAATTTTGAGCTTTAATATCTTTAAATACACATCAAAAAAATTATAAAAATTTATAAAAAAAATTATACATTAAGACGCAAATCTTACGAGATCTCACATGGATATATTTTATCATCTATACATGTCTTAAAAATCTTAATCAAATTTCTCTCTCCAAAATAAAATATTCTAAACGAGAAAGGGAAGAAACGTGTATCTTCTAAGATTAACTCTTTTGTGGATATAGGAGACTTAATATTATGCTTGAATAGCAAATTAAGAGAGAAAATAAAGGAAGAGAAGACAAAGGGAAGAAAGGGAAAGGAAAGGAAGGGGTAAAGGAAGAAAAATTAAGTTTTTTCCATCTTAATCTTTCCACGTTAGGAAAAATTTATATTCTTAACATAATTTGTAATGTTTTCCCTCCAAACCTCTGTCTTCTAAATTTCTCTCCTCACTTTTTATTATCCAAACAAGGAATCTTTCACCCTTTTAAATCGCTCCCCTTCCTTTTTCTCAATTTTCTCTATCCAAACACATTGTGTAAGGGTTTACTAGAGTGTGGGTTGCGTTCTATAATTTTTTTCCTAATCAAAAATAATGAAATTGGTTCGTAAAAACAATAGTCAATAATAAATTGGTTTGAGTAATGAAATAATGGGAAAAATGTTAGATCACATGTGAAGTATAGGCCATAGAGTCAAAACAAGGTCGCATCATAAAGGTTTTCAAAATAAACAAATCGATACTTCCCACGCTATAAACATGTAGAAAAACCGTATTTTGGTTCGTATCAAAAGATATCTTTTGGTTTCGACCGATATTTAAGCGTCATGATAACTGCATCACTATTCGGTGCGATCGCGACCGTTTCCGCATTTTTAGAATATGGTACAACAAGCTTACTTCACATTGGTTTGAGTTTACTTGTAACCTATTTAACATCGGTGGCCAGGTTGCATCTCATATGGAGAATTTGCTTCATATTATTGTTTCTAGTATAAGGTGTCTTATTCTTTATTCTTTTCAAACAAAGAGTGTTTACTTTGTATCTCTTGGGAGTATGTCTTGGCAGTAAACTGGAGCACTCTAGGAAAACCAACCCTTAAGTTGACTGCTTGACATACAAAACAATTTCTTGAGAAACTAAGATTTTTTGATTTCGTATAAGAGGCGGTTTTAGATTCATTTAAGTTGTTTGATTGCCTAAGGTCCTAGAAAACAAAGATCTCATTATTAACAAATTCCTTATAGTTCATTAGTTAAGTGTAACTTAGATGGTAGCATGCTTTCCTACGATACTGTTGGTTATGGGTTTAAAACCTATTAATGTTATTTTTTTTGCGAAACTATATAATTTTTCGTCTTCTGTTAATTTTTAAACAGTTGTCAAAGAGTCTTAATTTTCTAAACATCAAAAAGTAAATATAACTTCTAAACTATTTGTTCCATCGTGTTTCGTATTCACCATCATATCAATGAATGATGTGAAGAGTCCCATTGTCATTATAAAGCTTAGGTCAAGATTGTCAATATGTTGAATGGTGCCTAAACTTTGATCTAATCCATTGTAAGGTCTATAGACCAACATGACCATCAACCCAATATTTTAATCATTGTAATACTTCTACTTATCTGTGAATCTTTCTCGAGTCGAGGGCTCTTTGACCGCACTCTTCTTTATGAGTATGAGTTGTCGTCTTTCTTACGTACCTTTCTAGACCCTGATCATAGTTTCCAATAAGCGGAATATATTGGGCATTTAGACAAGTTTAAAAACATAACACTAACATTACCTAAAAAATTAAGCAAAAAGAAAGGGTGGGGTAAAATATGGCACATCATCATACAATATACTAATTCATAAGCATTTTGTTCTATGTGTCACTATTATAATGCATTTTACAAATTTGTTGTGCCAAGTGTTCCACTTACAATGCAATTTTTAATGAAATGCAAATTATCAATGATGAGTTTTATTTGAAGTGTTTGTAATTGTAATGTAACAATTTGGTGATGACATAAACTCCACAAATTCATACTAATATTAATATATGAATATTAATCTAACCCACAAATTCATGTAAGACTAATTTATGTAAGATAATTATTTTTAACACCTCCATTCATATTCCCAAATGCAATGCACTATAAAGTGAAAGTTTACTCTATAGAAGGTGACAAATTTGAGAAATAAAGTTAAGAGTAATACATTAGAAATAATTTATACAATCTTATCTTATATATTATAAATTTTCAACAAAAAAGACATCAAAATACCTATAGTATGTAATATACAAATAAAACACACATATAACAACGTTATATGGTATGATTGAAGATTTTTCAATTACTACTACATTCAATTGTTATCAAGAACATACGAGTTCACCAATTTCAGTATACCATCATCATTATTCTCATTATACCCAGTATATGTCGCTCATAGGAACTATGAGTAGGATATAGGGAAGGAACGAAGGCGGCAACTCAAACCCATAAAGGAGAGTGTGGTCAAAGAGTCCCTCGGCAATTTCAGTATACCTTTCCAAGATTTAATTCTAGCATCTAATTTAAGAGGAATTATCTAATCATAATATCTTTTCAATTGTATCACTATGATAACTTCATAAGCACTTTATATATTATGATTACATTTAGTATAAAATTGCTAATGCTTAAGTCTTAATTGATAATTATCATGCAATCCAAGAAGTGGTAAAAGGTTCTATATAAGGACTTTGTTAAATTTTGTCAAATGTCTAACGTATTATGAAGCCAAACAATCTGTAAAAAACAAAAGTAAATCCCAAACGTGCACACGGATATAATCCTATTAAACATAATATTAGATTACAAATCATGAGTGCACAAGTATTTTACATGTCCTATTTATAGTTTATTTGGCTAATGAAAATAAACATAAGAATTTATGATGCCAAGGCACTTGTGTTGTAAACAAGGAGAGCACCACCAGCAAGGAGACCAGCTAAGGTAACAGCCCAGATCAGAAGACCAGTTGTACCTCCAACATAGACATCACCACTTGGTGACCAATCATCAGTGTTGAAAATTGGACTGCATAAAAAATTAAAAAAAAATTATATATTTTTTTTCACAAAAATAACAAATTAATGATAGAGGTAGATTAATGTTTGTAGTTTTTTAAAATTTAGGATTCCCGCAAAATGGCCAAAAAAATCAAAATTAACCATAATTTATTTTTGCTAATTCTTGATGAATTTAGTGTATTATGTGACACCAGTCAGTAACATTACGTTGGGAATCTTAATAAAAAAAAAATAAATTGATTCATAATAAATGCCAACCTGTAGCCATCCACATTGGCACCATATTTGTCGACAAATTGGTATACGCCCTTGCCCTGCACAAGTAGGGATTTAGGATAAGTATTTGATGTATTTGTAAAACAATTTAGAAATAGCAATTAAATTTTTTTTTTTTTGAATTAAAATTAAAATTTCTTAAATTTCACTTTTATACAATGAATATAGATAGTCAAGATAGATCTGGATGAATAATTAAGGATTTAAGAGATGAAACACAAACCTTTCCCTTTCTTCCCGAAGAGTCGACACCATCTCTTAATGCCATTCCTCCGTTAATTCCTATATTAATAATTAATTAATTAATTAATTAATTAACAATTATACATCTTTAAGGTCAAGGTCAACATATATCGAAGAATCAACTCATTCAAAAGCTTAAACTGATGATTGAGGTTTCAGGATATGGTATATACTGTAACACTCCCCCTCACACGAGAGTCTAAAAGGCTAGAAGTGTAAATGCAACACAAGCCCTCATCGGACTTGAAGCTTAATATCCACTTTAAATAAATGGTGGTTGAGATTCAAAGTCGTGACCTTTTGTTACACTAGCTCTGATATCATGTCAAAAAATCGACTCAACCAAAAGTTTAAGCTGATGGTTGAAATCTCAAAATATGTTAAATACTCTAGCTAGTAATAATTGCATAATTTCTATATATTTATTTAGTTTTAAAAAAGCACTCTTTGTATCTTTTTGTTACAATTGCTTTTTTTTTATGGTTTTCAAAGAATAATTTGAGTCTCATATCTATTACTAAATTTCAAAAGTTAAAGAAAGTATTTACTAGAATTTTATACATCAACATAAATCCAAAAAAAAAATCCTTCATGATATATTTTAATTTTTACATATATATGAAAAATCAAGTTTAAATTTTCTCTTTGTATAAAATATTTTAAACATAACATAAAATGAACACAGAAAGTAAAATTAATAATTGAAGGCTTGCTAAGCTATTCTTGTCATCTTGGTTAGTTCAAAGTTGTTAAATGTAAGATATTGAAGATACGCACTATCTACACTTTACATAAGCAATGGTATTCCTCATCAAGATCGATATCCTATTTAAAATCGACTATAAGAGGCAGATTTAATCGGTAGGAATGGATCATTTAATAGTATAATTCTACAAATAAACTTAAATATACTAAAAATTTCAGTTTAATTACTAATCATAACTATTCATATTATAAATTAAAAATAGTCATATAAGTTTTCTTCAACTTCATTTTTAAGAAATAAATTAGAAAATCAGTGAATTAATAGTTGAAAACTTCATATCACTTAATAACTTTGATTTATTGAATATTGTATGCTGAAAGATTAATGAAAAATAGTGCATAAAAAATACAAAAATTTTAAAAAAATAATTCAACCATAATTCATTCACTCAAAATAATCCCAATAATGATCAGCTTAAAACAATTCACGTTATTAAAATAATCTTCTTATAATAGTACAAAGTACTTCATATTTTTACTAAAAAATTATGTGTATTATGAGAAAATAAACAAAAATTTTAAATTATTATAAGAAACTATCTCACGAGTATAAAATATTTTGAGTCAATAAATTTTCCTAAGAAAAATTATTTATAATTAAGGGAAAATAATCAATAATAAATCAACCTATGTTTAATCCGCTAAAAATAAATTTACTTATTGTTTTTTTAAATAAACCCACTTATTAGATTTATTTGCTGAAAATAAACTATCTATTGTTTCTAAGTATTTTCAAAACTTCTTTGTTATAAGCAATTAGAACTAAATATTAGTTGGATTTATTTTCAGCAATTATATCCAATAGGTGAATTTTTTTAAAATAATCAATAATAATAAACTCATCTATTGTTTCTAAGTATTTTCAAAACTTCTTTGTTATAAGCAATTAGAACTAAATATTAGTTGGATTTATTTTCAGCAATTATATCGAATAGGTGAATTTTTTTAAAATAATCAATAATTGAATTTATTTTCAACGGATCGAGCAAATATTAATTTATTTTTGATGGATCTGATCGTAGGATTATAAAATCATATTATAACGATCCTATCACTTAAAACTTTATTTTAAAAAACATATAAAATATGTATAATATATCAACATCAAGATGTAGCCTAAATTAAAATCTAAAAATGACTCGTTTATTTTAGGATCGTAAGATTGAAGAGAAATACCATAAGGCTTATCGGTCTTGATTTTCTTTCCGCCGCTGGCTCGAACAGTGAAGGAAGTGGATGATCTTGCAAGAGAAGGCAAGCCTGCAGCCTTGTCAACTACACTAAAGGAAGAAGGTTTTAAGCTTAAAGAAGACATAACTGAAGTTGCCATTATTTCTGCACAATTACTATTTTTTTGGTTTCTACAATTATTCTTAGTTCTCTCTTTTGATTTTCTCTATTTATAATAATACTAATTATTTATTATTATATCAAATAATCAATTTTTTTATAAAATGATGGTGATTTTTTATTTTGCACGTGGCACTTTATGTTTGGATGTTATATTATCCAAAATCTCCATTGGTTTATTTTGGTCCTCACATTTTTGTGATTGTTAGAAGTTTAAACTTGATTTTTGTTTGTCCTCCCATCCCCCCTATTTGGGCCCACAAACCAATCCACAAACCAACCCATCAGTTTTAAGGTTTATATGATAATTTATTTAATTAATTTCTAGGTTTATGTGATTATTTTTTGCTATTGTACGTTTTACTTTTGAATACTATTGTACGTTTTTACTTTTGAAGCTTATGTGATCATTTTTAAGGCATATGTGATTACTTTTAAGACCTATGTGATCACTTTTAAGGCCTATTGATCATTTTTAATTTACCGTACGATCACTTTTAAAGCTTATATGGTTACTTTTAAAGGATATGTTATAACTTTTAAGGCTTATGTGATCACTTTTAATGCATGTGTGATCACATTGACTATTATACGTGATTACTTGTAAAGCCTATATGAACACTTTTAAAACTTATACTATTACTTTTAAGGTCAATTTGATCACTATTAAGGCATATGTGATCATGTTTAATTTTCAAGTCCACCTCCACTACATAACACAATCTTCATATGCTTTAAAAGTGAATCACATAAGCCTTACAGCCTGTTTGGTTAATGATACTTATTGGTGGTAATAAGCATGACTTATAGTGTAAAATTTCATCAAAAGTTCCCTATCATTCCCATGGTAATGAAACTTTGATGACAAAAAGGTTTTTTGTTTACAAATTTTCATTACCACCTAATACCACATCTCCCAATGGTAATGCATTGGAATGAAAATTATGAAGAAAATGAGATGATTGGAGTTGGACAAGCATGGCCATCAAAGTAGCCAAAAGATTTTTCAACTAAAATTACACTAGTTTTTCATTCTCATTATCTCCGTTTATTACTAACTATCAGACGGGACGTAATAGTGATCACATATGCTTAAAAAGTAATTATATAAGCTTTAAAAGTGATCACATAAACCTTTCAAAGTGATCACATAGGCCTTAAAAGTAATCACATAAGTCTTACAAATAAGTGATTACATAAGCTTTAAAAGTGATCACATATGAGGAACACACCCCACTTTTAGGACAGTCCTATTAAAGATTTGGTCTATTCATTGTCATATATTTTCTTATCAGCAAGTTTTGTATGAAATTGTCTTATTACGAGATGAATACATATAATTAATTAATTTATCTAATAAATCACTTTTAGGTTGTAAAGTGATCATTTTAAGGTTATAATTGATCACATTGATGTTTGCGCGTAAAATTAGTGATTTTTAGAGATTAAATATTGATAAAGTGTTGAAGTTTTAAGGGGGAGGGCAAAATGGGAAATTAATGAAAAAAGATGGCCATGATGAAATGGGTGATGGCAAATAAAAAGCGAATTAATTTAATCTGTTATTGATAGAGACATTTAAAATTGGACTTTTTATTTCACCTTCTATAATCGAACTCAAATTTGACCTAATTTTAAAAATTGAATTATATTAATGTAAAAATTAATCTGGATAAAAGTTTTGATTTTTACCTATTATAAAACAAATTAGATAGACTGAATAAACACGTACTATTAGTAACTAAGGGTAGGATATTAGTGACGTCATTCATTTGAAATAACACCAACATACTTTTTAATGAAAAATATGGAGTATTATTTTATAGTTGGAGAATAAGACAAATATGAGTATATGAGAGAAATGAGATTGAGATGAACACTGAAAACTTTGAATGACAGTCAAAAAATGGTGTAAGGAATAGGACAAACTAAAAATAAAAAGTTATATATTTTTATGAAACCAAAATGGGTACCTTATACCTTGAATTGTGAAAATTTAAAATCTTTAAGTTAAAAAACCAAAAAAATGAACTAAATAATCCAACTTTTAAACTTATTCCAAAAATATGCGTGAAATTCCCAAATCTGAAGTTTGAAGCTGTTCGCAGTTAAAAAAAAGACAAAATAGTTGTTCGCAGTTAGTAACTGCGAACAACTATTTTGACCTGTTTTTGTGGAGCATCCTGTTTGCAGTTACTAACTGCGAACAGGTCAAATAGCTGTTTGCAGTTACTAGCGAACAACTATTTTGTCTTTTTTAACCTGTTCGCAGTTACTAACTGCGAACAGCCTCAAACCTCAAGTTTGGGATTTTCATGCTTATTTTTCGAATAAGTTTGAAAGTTGGATTATTTGATTCATTTTTTTGATTTTTTGACTTAAACATTTCAAATTTTCTTGAATTGTCAAATAATGTGATCGAAAATTGACCCAAAATTAGGCTAATAATCGTGGGTTATAATCCATATATTTTGATACATAATTCAAACACAAAAACTTGTATGCAGCTGCCTTGCTTGCGCGTGTGACAAAAAAAATTTTATACTTGTCAGATTCAAGCCTTAAAACTTTCATTTTAAGACTTAAAAAGCCAACTCTAACACTTAAAACCCCTACTCCAAGCCTCAATCTTCCTTCTCTAGAGACGTAATTTAATTTTATAGTTACCAACTTAAACCCTTTAAACATTCATTTCACCACTAAAGATGCCAATTCTAACGCTAAAAACTTATACTCCAACGTTTAATTTTATATTTTACTCACCTACTCCAAGTGCAAAATATTTATTTCAAAACTTAAAATGTCTATTTTAATGGTTTAGAGTTGGCAAATATAAGACTTCAAATGCCAAGGTTCAAAATGTTTAATTTAAGCTTTAAAATGGCAAGTTCAACATTACCGGTTGAACCTGTAAGTGGCCACACGTATGCGTCCGTATCAAAGGAGAAGATTTGCTATAATTCAAAAAGTATCCAAATTTTAAAAAATGAAAATAATTGGGTCAAACCCAACCTATTCTAAACTTGGTTGTTTCGATCCTTTTTGTAATTTTTGTCATTTTCAGTTTCACGTCATTTTTTGTCACTATTATATGTATATTCAGTTTTTATACATTGAGTGTAAATTTCTTTGCCTGCCCTAAAAGCTATCGCTTAGTTATTTTTTTAAGAAAATTCAATGAGTCGGTTGGATCAACACAAACCGATCGTCACCAAAAATGACCCGATATGGAGAGAATCGAACCCAAACATGACTTTAGTCACAAATATTTTAACAAAAAAAGATCTAAGTTGAAATTCATTTTTCAAAATTTTTTAGAAGTAGTAGCAAGAAATTCTTGTGGACTTGGTAAACAGACCAATAAGAATTCTATTCCTACTCTTTTTTGATTTAATTTTAAATTTTAATTTTTTAATTTTTTAATTTTTTGATTTTAAAATTTTAAAATTTTAATTTTAATTTTTAATTTTTAATTATTATTTTTTTTAATTTTAATTTTTTTAAATTTTTAAATTTTTTTAAGAGTGGAGTGTCAGAGTATAAGAGTAGAACAGAATGGAGTAAAGTTGGGTGGAGTGTAAGAGTATAAGAGTGAAATGGAAAAGAGTGTAAATATTAGTAAACTTCTTTTACATATAATATATTATTTGATAAATTTTGATACAAATTAATTTAAATTGAAGATCGGAAGAAATTTTATCAAATTCAGTCTAAAAAAATTAAGAAAACAAGTCTATTTGAAGTTAAAAAAACAAATAATTCAGTCTAAAAAAATTTAAGAAAACTAACCTATTACGGTAATTGCCGTCTTGCCGGAGGAAGGGAGAACCAATATTGGAGACTTGGAGGAGGATGGGCCATTAGCTGCTTGATTCATGAACACTAGTTGAACGATAATGCGGTTCAAGTTTCATTTCAGATGTGCCTCATTATCCCTTAACCATCTATGTCTTGAGGATGATCTCCTCTTCTATAGAGGGAGAAAATTAGTTAATATAAAAATAAGAAAGTTGTCCCAAGCTAATGAAAAATTACTAGGTGATAATTAAAAATTATGAGCAAAAAACTTTTAAATAATCAAAATTTATCGCTATGGAAATGACATGGTACATTTCATGAAAATTACGAACAAATCATTCAGATTACCACTTAATTAGTATCAACAATCAAACGAGCTCTTAATTGCATATTTGCATTGAAATAATGGACACATGACTTTTCTTTAACTAATACTAAAATTCAAAGAGGAAGTAATTAATTTTTGCATTTAATTATGAAGCCAATACGAAATTCTAGCAAACCAACAAATATAAGTAAACAATTCAATAAATATCAGTAATTGCAGAAGCAGATTAATTTTTACAGCATAGTCATAAGCTGAAAGATGTCTCAGTATCCACGTATTGAAGATAAAAGGTATTCCCCTCGCCAAGAACTGCGTTGCTGAAGAAATGTAGTAATAGAAAACACAGAACAAATAAGCAATTCAAGGATTAAAAATTGAAGCATGAATTAGAGATAACGAAATAGAAAAATAAACGAACCATAAGATACTTGAATGTGCGGGAAAGATTTGGTGGATCGCCATTTTCGCTCTGATGTTGCATCCTTTTGATTCTAGTCTTTTGAGAGAACGATTTGAGAAAGAACCTTATTTTAGATTTTCAATACTTCTTCAACATTACAAAAAATGGCATTATTCATTTATCGTTCTTAATTTGTAATTTATTTTTAAGGTATAAGTTAAAATATAGTTAGGTGAGATCTTATTTGATTCCTCTAATCATAAAGATTATCATTATTAATTTTTTATATTTTTTATTATTCATAATTAGAAATATTAAGGATTGAATTCGTGCATTGAACTGCGTTGAAAAAAATAAATGTTGCAAGTAAATTGAAACGGATCAAGTATAAAACAAAGAAACAATAATCATGTGTTGAATCCAAAGAAGCTTGCACAAATCTCGGATGAAACCGTTTCAATAACAATCTCTCACAATATGAAGCTTTACAAAATTATAACAAGAAAGTTTTCGATTTATAACCACTATAAATCAAAACACATTGCAATTAAGTTGTTGGGTTGTATTTTATCTTTGATTAAGTATAAGTGGGCTTTTAATTTTTTTTTTATTATAATCTTTTGAAAAATAATTTCATATTTATTATAGATTTATATATTTATTTACTATAATATGAATTTTATTCTAATATTTTAGAACTAAATTTTAAATTACTTAGTTTTTAAAAAAAGTTGTTTTAATCAATAAAAACAATGTTATATTTATTTTCTTGAATTGTGTTGTTTTAATCGTGATATTTGTTTTTCTGAAAATAACATTGCTAGCACCGGAAAATACATGTTTTTCGAGAAATGGACGCTGCCAATTTTAATAAAATCGATCGGTCAAAATGAGAACTCATATGCCGATTTTTTTTACATGTATACCGAAAAGATATTTGAAGACTTTTTTACTAGCATTAATAATGTTGAAAAATGAGCATCATGATTAACTTTAAGGGACGCCTAATTTGAAAATCTAGAAAAAATGAGTACTCGTACATTGATTCTCCCCACACGCAAACCGAAAAGATGTTTACCGTTGTTTATACCGATCCTAACAATATTTTTCGATAAATAGAAGTTGTGGTCATCTTATAGGACACAGTTTGAAATTCCATTTGAAACGAGTACTCATACACCAAAATCAAGAAGATATTTAACACTGTTTTTACCGTGCTAATATATTTTCCCAAAAAAATATGTCACGATCACTTTCATAGGCTTTCTAGTTTGAAAATCTGTCGATATGTATACGCATACGCAGATTTTTCTGAAATTCAAACTGACAAGATGCTAGCATCGTTTTTACCAGAGCAATTATTTTAAAAATTAGTCATACTTTTAGCAATAATTGTTGAATATGGATGTGAAATTGTCGAATATAAGGAGTAGGTTTTACTTCTATTGGTTTCGCTTCTTAAAAGCTATAGAACACTTGTGCAAACGTTGCTCATTATGAGGAAAGAGAAGAAGGAACCAAAATCATAACAAGAACAATCATCAATCATTGATAAAAATGAGAAGATCAAGCTCAACATTAAAATTAAGAACTCAAAAATCAAAATAAAATGAAAACCCTAAAAACTGAGAACTCAAAATCAATATTCATGTTGTGCGACAACGGAAGTAAAGATCGAAAACAATAACGGAAAGCAATAAAGATTCAAACAAACAATAAAGCAAATCACACTGAGAAATTTAACGTAGTTCACTATCAATGTGATAGCTTTATCCACCGGTACCGAGAATAAACTTTCATTATAAACTGGGAGATTACAAGATGAACGAGAAACCACAACAATGGCTCTCCAAACTTTTTCTCTCTTATTTTTTCTCACTTTGTGTTTTGCATCATCTAATTCTAATTACTAGAGACCTTTATATATTACATCAGTTGGTAAAAAGAAATTAAGTTAATGTTACAAAGTAACCACCCATGATTACATCATGAGAACATGGAGTAACCACCCCAACATCATGGAAACATGGAGTAACCACTCAAACCATCATGGACAAATAAAGTAACCGCCAACGCCTTTTGATGTAAACTTTATGTAACACCCTATAATTTATTACGTCAATAATATATTTTAAATAATTTGAAAAAATATTTTTAATGTATTTATCATCGAATAATTTTGTTAGCTTTTAAATATATACGTTTTATTTTTTTCTTGTATTTTAGCAGTCAATTGTTATTATTATTATTAATATTATTATTAAAATAAATTAAAATTAAGTATAGGCTAGGGTTATTTTTTTTATTGTGATATACCCAAGTATATTATGGGTAAAGTTTTAAAATGTATTTACTCCTCCAAACAATCCATCCTCACATTTTACTACTACCTCCCTCCAATCTCTTATTCTCCCTTAAACCCTTGCTCCTCCTCAAAGAAATTCCGAACCACCACAGCAAGCTAGCAGCCGCCAGACCGGCCACCCACCTGCGTCCAGCCGGCCGCCAGTCTGCCCTGCTACTAGCAGGCTGCCGGTAGCAGCCCACCCCCGCGCGCGCCTCCCTTCTCTTCTCCTCTATTTTTGTGAGCTTTTTCATCCTTATCTAAAATTGGTGCTTTTAATCTTGAAAGTTTTGGGTAAATTCATGAATCTTAGTTCAAATTAGTTTATATCTTGATAGAATATGTAATGGGTAAGTGTTAGAAGTGAGATTTGAAAATGAATAAACTAGGGTTTGTGTTGGGGATGAAATTGAAGGTAGTATGTACTAGTTTTATGTAATTTGGTGATTTTGTGATATTGGGATAAATTTTTAGAAGCTTTTGATAAGTGTTATTTTTGATTAATAATGGTGGTTTTGATGATTAAAAATAGTTAGAGTTGTTGGTCACTTTTAATAGTCAAATATAAATTAACTATGCTATTGGTGGTGAATGTGATTATTATTGTTGGTTTGGTGGTGATAAAAATTACTAATAAAAAATTAGTGATAAAAACTACTAATAATGAGTTAGTGATAAACAATTACTAATAAAGAATTATTGTATAAAATTACTAATAATGAATTATCATATCATGTGTCGCTAGCGGTGATTAAGTGTTGTCATTGCAATTGTGGAAACATGGTTGAGGTTTAATTGACGTGGTTAGTCTGCAATTGTCGCCAAACTAATTTCTTGTTATGGTTACGAGATGCCTAAGCTACTAATTGTTTTGTTCTCTTGCTTTGTCACTTTAAACCTTGAGGAATGTAACAAATATGCTTGAAAATCATTATCACCTTGAGTTGAATCATTGAAGTCATATTTAATACACTGCATTTTACAATTTAAGCTCATAGTCTTGTTTTATTGCAAAAGTGTGTGAATTAGATCTTTTCCCCTTGAACATGCCTTGTTTTAGAATTTAACGGAAACTAATGTTATAGTTAGATTGATTGATGGCAATGTTTGTGAGTACACATGTTGTGTGTATGATTAGATTGCATATTCATATGAGTTGTGGCTTGTAAGGATTAAAGTAGGGTACTTAGTAGAGCAAGTAACTCCTAAAGGAAGTCAAGTAGACTTACTAGTCTTACTTTAAACGTGTATAGGTACCCGGTTCATAAGAGGGGCGTAAGAACTTCTTTCAAAGTGATTGTTGCGACTTGTTATCTTGCAGTTGCTGGTAAGTACACGCAGTTGCTAACTCTTGCATGCATCTTGAATATGTTTTCTTTGCGTAACAATATTATATGAGCTATGTTGACTATGATTTGCTATTAAACATTATTAAGTTATTGTTTCAAGTGTGGATCGAGATGGTAGATAATGGGTTTTGATGTCGCGAGAGTGGAATGCTGGATTATATGAGATGGAATGGGAATGATTCCTTATTGATAAGTTTTGAATTATGTTTTATGAATGGGAATGAGTCCCTTATTGATCATTTTCAAATTAAGCGTCCCTTAAAGTTGATCATGATGCTCATTTTTCAACATTATTAGTGCATTAAAAAAGTCTTCAAATATCTTTTCGGTATACGTGTAAAAAAATCGGCATATGAGTTCTCATTTTGACCGGTTTTATTAAAATTGGCGGCGTCCATTTCTTGAAAAACATGTATTTTCCGGTGCTAACAATGTTATTTTCAAAAAACAAATATCACGATTGATTTGCTCTACACAATTCAAGAAAATAAATATAACATTGTTTTTGTCGATTAAAACAATTTTTTTTTAAAACTAAGTAATTTAAAATTTAGTTCTAAAATATTAGAATAAAATTCATATTGTAGTAAATAAATATATAAATCTATAATAAATATGAAATAAATTTTCAAAAGATTAGAATAAGAAAATAAATTAAAAGCCCACTTATACTTAATCAAAGATAAAATACAACCCAACAACTTAATTGCAATGTGTTTTGATTTATAGTGGTTATAAGTCGAAAACTTTGTTGTTATAATTTTGTAAAGCTTCATCTTGTGAGAGATTGTTACTGAGACGGTTTCACCCGAGATTTGTGCAAGCTTCTTTGGATTCAACACATGATTATTGTTTATTTGTTTTATACTTCATCCGTTCCAATTTACTTGCAACATTTATTTTTTTCATCGGAGTTTAATGCGCGAATTCAATTCTTAATATCTCTAATTATGTATAATAAAAAATTATAAAAAATTGATATTAATAATCTTTACGATGAGAGGAATCAAATAAGATCTCACCTAACTATATTTTAACTTATAGATTAAAAACAAATCACAAATTAAGAACGATGAATGAATAATGCCATTTTTTCTAATGTTGAAGAAGTATTGAAAATCTAAAATAAGGTTCTTTCTCAAATCGTTCTCTCAAAAGACTAGAATCTAAAGGATGCAACATCAGAGCAAAAATGGCAATCCACCAAATCTTTCCCGCACATTCAAGTATCTTATGGGTTCGTTTATTTTTCTCTTTCGTTATCTCTTATTCATGCTTTGATTTTTAATCCTTGAATTGCTTATTTGATCTGTGTTTTCTATTACTACATTTCTTCAGCAACACAGTTCTTGGCGAGGGGCATACCTTTTATCTTCAATACGTGGATAGTGAGACATCTTTCCGCTTATGATTATGCTGTAAGAATTAATCTGGTTCTGCAATTACTGATATTTATTGAATTTTTTACTTATATTTGTTGGTTTGCTTGAATTTCGTATTGGGTTCACAATTAAATGCAAAAATTAATTACTTTCTCTTTGAATTTTAGTTACAGTTAAAGAAAAGTCACGTGTCCATTGTTCCAATGCAAATATGCGATTAAGATCTCGTTTGATTGTTGATACTAATTAAGTGGTAATCTGAATGATTTGTCTTGTAATTTTCATGAAATGTACCATGTCATTTCCATAGTGATAAACTTTGATCATTTAAAAGTTTTTTGCTCATAATTTTCCATTATGACCTAGTAATTTTCCATAATTTTCCATTAGCCTGGGACAACTTTCTTCTTTTTATAGCACCAACAACCAAGAAGATTGTTGTTTCTCTAGTGAATTTGGAGCCAACAATATAATACTTTTGTTGTGACTGAAATGTGTAAACAGAATAAGACTAAGGAATTTAATATCCAAATTCCAACCCCATGGTCTGCAATCTATCTGTTTTTTTTTAGCCTCATAGTT
Source organism: Amaranthus tricolor (assembly GCF_026212465.1). NCBI lineage: Eukaryota > Viridiplantae > Streptophyta > Magnoliopsida > Caryophyllales > Amaranthaceae > Amaranthus > Amaranthus tricolor. Next base: position 21,964,795 of record NC_080057.1, on the reverse strand, counting down.
TCACCAATCTTTCTCCTTCAAATATTTCCCGTGAACACATTTAACCATAGTGAGTCTTCCTTGCAATATATATGCTCGAAGTTCCCTTAAGTGCTGTAGCAAAAGGACGTGCAAATTGCATTGACTTTTTTGGTGACATCTTTAGGCATGAGAAAGAGTTGAGCCCGATATACAACCATGCTTATGAGCATTGAGTTAACAAGTTGATGGCTTGCCACATAGGAAAGGTGACTATGTTGCTGCTATAATTCTTTGATTGATTTTTTCAGTTACTTTTTCACATTCCTCAACTTTAAGTTGGTTGGAGGAGATTTGAACTCGAAGATATTTGAAGGGGAGCAAATGTTGGCTTGAATTGAGTCTATCATTCCTACAAAGTACATATTTGTTTTTTTTATTGTTATTGCATAAACCGGTATTTTTTTATTTGTCAAGGCATAAATCCGAAAATTCAAAGAACAATTTAAGGCCTTAGAGCATGAGTGTAACTAATTTTCTCCCTATATACAAGAGGAGATCATCCTCAAAACATAGATGGTTAAGGGATAATGAGGCACATCTGAAATGAAACTTGAACCGTCTTACCTTACCAACATACTGCAATGTTCTTGATAAATACTCCATGCAGAGAACAAACAACAATGGGGACATGGGAACTCCTTGCCCTAACTGCTTTTGTATTGACTGGTTTGATGGTAAAGCCACTAATAATGAGGGAGAAGTGAGCCCCTGTGACTCAGGTCATTATGATATTGACAAAAGTCATGGGAAAGCTTAAGGCTATAAGGATATCTTTTAAGAAATCCCGGTCAATTGTATATGTTAGAAGGGGAGTAATGAGCCCAAAATGTATTGATAACTGGTGATGATTTTTCTTTGAGCAATAGTAGGACTATGTCATTTCTCTTAAAATTATAATGGTTCATTGATTGAACTTTCCAAAATGCTACTTAGTATGTGGAGAGGTATAATCAAGTTTTATTTAGGGTGTTTAATTGACTAGTTGAATTACATCATCTATATAAATGATAGAGGTTGGTACAATGTTACAGTTCAGTATGGATGGATCAATAGAGTATTGGATATATGATTCTTATTAATTAATAAGATTTTAGGGTGGAAAAATGACTCACTATGTTTATGGTCTCTGTGCTGCTCTTAATGTACTATTTCACTAATGTGTCCTATTAATTCTATGTTGCAGCTTTATGCAGTTCAATTTCATCTGTTCGTGACTTGTATATTGTTTTTAAGTCGAGAAGGGTTTCGGCGAGCATGCATGCGAGCTGAAATCAAGAGGTAAGTTTGCTGCATTCTTTCATTTGTTTTCATTTCTTTGGTATTTTTGTTTGTTGTTACAAATTGTTGGGTTTTTTGACGTTGATGTTGTTGTGAAATTGTAACACAGTCTATTGATTATTGAATTGGCTTTTGTACTCCATTCCCAATACTTCAAGGCTTTACATAGCCATTTTAAGTGCTTTCTCTGGTCTTTTTTTTTTTTTTTTTTTTTTTTTTTTTTTTCCAATTTTAGGGATTATTCTACCCGTCTCTTGTATGAAAGAAGTTGGGTGATGTGAGATTTGCTGAGTAGTTTCCTTGATGCAGCGATGACAGTTCTATGGAGGACTATGCTGCGAAGGTTTTGAAAGTAGCATGGCTCTCTTTTCCTCTTGGAATAATTGTCATAGTGATATCATGTGCATTCATATTTTGGTGGCAAGAACTCAGCTATTCCAGCCCCTATGGGCAAGCTATATTATTAAATGGTATACCAACAAATTATATTTAACAGCCTTTCCGTTTTAACACTTTTGTACTATAGAATAAAAGATATTGTTTGAAGTGTTTTGATAATGTTTATATTATGTGGTTGTGGCTTATCCCTCTCTATTCATATTTTTTTATTTGTCATGATATGATTATCCTCTTTCTTTACTTAGTTGTCTTTCTATAAGCATAGCCAGTCACTTGTTTTCAACATTTGTATAACTTACCGCAGAATCTCGTGATACATATATGCTGAGCTGAGCTGAGCTGTAATCATTTTATTATACTTAGGTTTCCAGTTCCTTTCATTAATCATTTCATTGTAGTAAACGAAGCTGCATCATATAATTCTTCTGTCAGGAAAAAATTTTGTTATGCTTGCTAGGATGGGCTAGAAATGTTTTACTAGATGCTTTTTGTAGCGGTTGGGAATTGGAAATGGGCAATTGGCAATTGGCAATTGGCAAGTGCTTTTCCTTGTAGCAAATGCTTATTTGGTTCAACATGATGAACTTCTGTAATTAACACAGATCACAGGAGGTTTCGAAGGAAGGTTGATTTTGTGGTAACTTGTTTTACATATATCTTTTCTTGTTTGATGAATCTACTCCTATGAACATAATGGAAATGGACTGAAACAATGTTCTAAATATGTGTGAATCTTATGGAAAAGAAACTGGTTGGGTAAGCAATGAACATGGTAGTTTGACTTTTCCCTCGCTCTCTTAAAAGATATATTTTTGCTACGTTACATGGAAACTTGTTTACTTCTTAAGTATAGTTCTCATGACCTTTTATTGAACAAAACAAAGCTTGGATTCTCCCTTTATTTAACTGCTACTTTTCCTATTTTTGCAGGTTTTGCATGCTCATTAGAACTTCTGGCCGAACCTTTTTATATTCTTGCTCAATATATGTTTTGTCTCAAACTGCGGATGGTGGTTGAAAGTGCTGCAACGCTTGCTCGTTGTGTGACAAGTTATGTCCTAATTGTTCGAAAAATTGACATGGTAAGGTGTGATGGCCCAAGGATTTGAGTTTTATTTTATATTTTCCCTTGATTTGTGCATGGGCGACACCCCAAGATGTTTTGCGAATTTGTATTTTTATTACTTGTTTGTAGACCCTTGGAAATTTTGTGCCAATGGTTTGGTGTTGCGGAACCAAGTTCTGTTGACCAATTGGGAAGGCAAACGTAATGTTTATGTGAGATAGGCTTTGTGTAATCCGAACATAAGGCTTTGTGAACAGTTCTTGTTTCTCTATATACTTAAAAAAACGTGGATAACTCCAAGACAACCAAGTAGTATTCAAGTCTATTGGTGGCACTTTACACTTTACCTCAAGTACCCTTGTTAAATCCTGACACTTGACATTGAGTAAAATATTGGGACGGTTTAAATTGGTTCACTATCCTGGGGGTTTTCATAAAATATCAAAGTCAGACAATTGCACTCGTATACGGGTCAAACATGGGTATACGAGTCCAAGTAACCTTTCTTCATTACCCAATTTTGAGCAAATACTTGGTTGGCTTTAAATTATGCAAGTCATACTGACAAAGTATTGGGTTTTAGGCTTGGACTTGATAATAGCACCTATTGATGAGCCTATATCTGAATTTATGGTTGCAAAAGTTCATGATTTATATTTGTTGCAGAGTTTTCTTGGTACTAATGCATAAAAAAGAGAAAGAAAGGGGAGGAAAGAATTTGAATGCAAGATTGAGAAATAATTTTTGTAAGACCATAGTGAAGCAAATTATAGAGGTAATAGTGTATGTACTCCTGAAATGAATTTCCTGGACCATTAAATTAGTTTCTGTTGATAATTGTGAGGCCTTAATCTAAGCATGAATATCTTGGGCTTTTCTAGTCGTGTATTTGAAAATTTTCTTCTGAATTGCCAGTCTATAAATGCTTGAGAAGTGAAACTTCTATGTGTTTTGTGTTATTTATATGATATATTTAAGTTCCACTAAAACTATTTCAATCTACTTGCTTAGTATCTCTGTTGGTGAATCCAATTGTTCTATTATTTGCAGGAAAAGGCAATCGTGTTTGCTTTATCACAAGTATCTTACGGAGGTTGCATATTCCTAGGTTATTGGGGCTACTTTGTCTTTTTTCATAGATTACAACGTTCAAAGCTTTTTCCTTTTAGGTAAACATTTCATTCCTATTTGTGTCTACTATTCTACTTGCGTTTAAGTATTTGAACTTTGGAGTCTGGATATCTTTGAAATAGCTCAAATGTTAACTATATTGGCCAGCATTAGAGATGTGCAAGAAACTATAGCACGGAATCCATGGATGCTGATCTTGTATTAGTCATGCCTTGAAATTTGGAGATACTATTGGACAATATTGTTTTTAAGAACAATCTGGTGATATAACGAGTTTAAATTAGCCTCTAAATGAACCTGTCACTTACTGCATCAGAAATCTCTATGCGCAACTCTGCATATGCTCACAAACTGTTTTTGGAAAATTCATTTGCTGGTGTGTTTACAACATGTACAAAGTACACCTTATTTCATAATTAATTTTTAGAATTTAGTCTCTAAGGAAGTATGTTTGGAAGTGAGCTATTTCTAATGTTTTTCTCTATTTAATTTAATTCACATCTCACCCATAAAAAATGGTAAATATTCTTGTACGTTATCCATAACAATCGCTACAGTTATTTGAAAGGAGTTGAAATAGATCCTCTCTGTTTTGGAGGCTTTTTGCCTTGTGTCGGGATGATGAGTGTTCTTTTCTGTCAGTATGCTTATTGATCATTGACATTTTGTATCTTTTTTCTCAGAGTTTGTGACATGTTGAACTATGATAAGCCTTTGTTCAAGATGTGTACACTGTTTACCCTTCAATCATTTCGTAAATTGATTCTTCAAGAAGGAGAAAAATTGGTTCTTGTGTGGTTCGATACACCATTTAACCAAGCTGTATATGGATTGATCGACAAATTAGGTGATTTATTTTCAATCTTGTCTTTTAATTTCTTAAATTCAGTTGCATTTGATCTAACATTCTAACTAGTATACATTGATATCATGATCTTCAACTGAACAATCCAATCATGACAGCTTGGTTGTAATCTATCTACTACTTTTTTTCTTGCAGGGAGCTTAGTGGTGAGAATGGTATTTCTTCCTTTTGAAGAAAGTTCATATGCCATATTTGCAAGGTCTGCATCAGGTTAAGCTCTTTTTTGTTCCCCCTTTGTATTCTCTTTAAGCTTATGTTGTAGAACTCTATGGTTTTTCACCACGCTTCTACTTAGTCAAGTGTTGACCACTCTACCTTGAATTTCAGAATTTTTATGGTATGCATATGTGGTTATATTTTTCATGGGTACCGTAGAACTTTTCCCTTTGCTTAAGGGAAAAATTTAGATTGCTTTGCCAAATCTGCTCTTACTTCTTACCCACTCTTGATTATGATGCTTTAAGCATAGTGTTTTGTGGTGATTTGTGGACTGTTATGCTTTTACTAGATATTCTCAGTTGACATTTTAGCCTTTTTTGGAATAAGTCCATTGTAGAGATGGTTCCTTTTCCTGACATAAAGTGTACATCTCATTATGTATGACTCATGTTTTAGCTAACTTGTGCATTTCTTCAATGATTTATGCACGATCAAGCTCACTGAAAGCACGCAAACTATCCTGTTGACATGATTCAGGAGGAAGTCATGTTTTGAGTATTTTCGACAAAGATACGACCTTTACAGTGGGTAAATTTCTTATGTGTGTTATTTGTCTTGTTGCCTGGCTATTTATTCATTAAAAGGTTGAGGAAAATGGATTCAACAGCATTTTCAGATTTTTAATTAGTTGACGAGTCTAACTAACTTCTTCACATGATTATTGAGTCAGCATGGGCATTTGGTGGAGCCAATAGCCATAAATCAAAAGCTAGAGTCGTGAAAAAGGAAGTGTAAGTCATTAGATTGATCTAACGTCTCTCTCAAATCAAATGCTGTTTATTTCTTGACCAAAGAGTAAAAAAGATAATATTCAGGTTTTTTTGTTTTCTGTTCCAAATAGTTTAAAGCTATTATTTGTAATTTTGCTTGATTTGTTAAATCCGATATTACTAGAAAGGAAATAACATACAATGAAGGGAAACGGCATACGAGGAAGGGAAACTGCATCACAAGACATTAATTTAGAGTTTCGGGAACAAAGGGTTTATATGATGGGATCCTTTTTGGTGTAATAATTTAATCAGTTGTAGAATGAGATATTTTTCATTAGAACATTAGTCTAGACTAGAGTTTGGAGATTGAAACGTTAATCTAGATTTTTGGAGATGAAGTTTCCAAAATAGGATTAGGTGGGAAATTTTTGGCTTTTGGTAACTAGGGTTGAACCTAAATTTATTGGCCTTTTGTCTTTGTTCAACTACCTATCTATAGCTGAAGCCAGATAATTCTAGAGATTTGGCTACTAATGATAAATAAGACATGACTTACTTCTCTTCTCTAAAGCCCCACCCCAGGTGGGAGGTACTGAATGGCATTGGGGTAATGGAATGTTATTTTGTTGTAATTGTTGTTACTTCTCTAAAAACTAATAAACTCAAAAAGCTCAAATAGCGCTCCCTGATAGACCATTGGAGGTTTCTAAACTGAAATAAGTGTATAACTGCAAAGCAGTTATGCCACTGCTTTTATGGTAAAAATTGCAAAATATCTCACATTTGAGTACTCTTTTCTTCTTATTGGTAACACTCTTTGTCTAACATTGGTGGTACTCATTCTTGGTTGAATTGATTGCCTTTTGGACATCTGTATATGTTTGTCAGCCCAGCCTTGATTCCTTGAGAATTAAGTCTGAGCCTACAGGAGATATCCAGTTTAGTGATTAGAATCCTAGTCTGCTTTTGAAATGTGTAGTTTTCTTTCTCATTGACAGTTCCATTTTATGAAATTTTAGATAATTGACTGCGCATTTATGAGAATTCCACATATTGATCCGCAGAACAATCCAAAGATCGAAGGAATGATCTAGGACAGCGCCTATCAGAAGCCCTCAAGCTTGTATTGTTAATTGGTATTTTCCTTGATCTTGTTGCGTCATTTATGAAGTTCTATAGGGTATCTATTTTCTGAGGACCTTTTTTAGTTTCTGAACTGGAATTATGATTTTAATAATTCATATCTTTTGGTTATTCATTTAAATACTTATCAAATTGGGATTTCAACATTAACTAAAGGTAAAAATGTGTTGTTAGAAGACCCATTTGTGTGAACTGTGATTCTTGATGAAATACTCACTTAAAAGATAAAATATATAATATGCCACTGATGGTGAAGCACTTTGTACTTATGTATGGGTTTGGTTAGCTTGTGACTAAACTCTGGCACTCTGCCATATATATCTGCTTAGTGGATTATTTTCAAAGGGAATATTCACCCTTGTTCCTATTTTGTCTTTTCTCCTTTCTGAATATGAGTGAAAATCTGATGAACTTGTACTCTATAGCTTTTGGTTATTTTTTGTTTTGAGGGTAGTGTGAAACTGTGAAAGTAGGTAAAAAGTGTTGGCTGGGAGACTATTAGTTTGGGATGGAGGGAGTGATTTATAGTGCCTTTGCACCTTTCCGGTGTGGTTGGGTTGTGAATTGAAAATGACTTAAAATAGACCTTCTCATACAAGTTAATTCCTCCCTATCAAAATATGTACTTCTTTACCTTTTAATTGCTACATGTCGCTACCATTTTCACCCACAAATTTGCAAGTAAAAAGGCACAGAGGAAGTACAAAGTAACTTTTCAGATAATGCATGGCTGAGCTGGAATCTTTGCCACAACACAACAAAATGGCTGTAAAGGTACATGAACACAAAGTTAGTGAATTAATCTGGAAACCAAATTCAACATAAACATAAATTAGTTCCAACCTAATGTGATCAAGTTGTGATAATATGCAGTTCTTCAATTTTAAATACGGTCTTTTATATCTTTATTAATCAATCTGAAATTGACACAAGTTCAATTGTGATAATGCAAGCTCAACTTGTTTTACTCGAATTGAGAGCTCCATGTGTGACACTTGCTAAAATTCTTGTAAGTTCATGTGTTATTTTGATTTTGGAGATGAACTCATGGATTAAGCTTTCGTTTGCATCAAACCTTACTATTCTTTGTCTTGTGTTGGTAAATTATATTTCATTTTTTATTTTATTTTTTTGTTTAGCTTTTTGTGTAGTTTATGATTGCTCTGTTCTCTTTTTTTCCTAAGACTTTTTGTTGATTATATGCTCAGGTCTTGTGGTTATGGCTTTTGGACCAAGTTATTCTTATTCTCTAATTAGATTGCTGTATGGTCAAAAATGGAGCGATGGAGAAGCCTCAACTGCTCTCAGATATTATTGCCTGTACGTTTTGGCGCTGGCCATGAATGGTTAGTGATAAATTGAACCATTTAAATTTAATTGCTGTACCTCATGGAAGTTAGGATATTTATACAGGATAGTTCTATTTTCTCTAGTCATGTCTTTTCTTTCAGACATAAGCTTCGGCTGCAGACACGTTTGTAGTTTTGTTCTCACGCAACTGCTGATATTACCCAATTTGTTCAACTCATTTGGATCTCTATGTTGATATGTTCTCTTCTGGATATTTCCCTTGTCCTTGTCTCCTCATTCTTCTAGAGCCTGTCCTGCAAAGCCAGCTGGTGTAACATGAACAAAGTGTTAGCTCAGTTGGGCTGTTCACCTTACTAATAAAAACCAGCAAGTACTGTAAAATTGTTTTTATATCTGTATTCCTCTAAGACGGTTATATTGATGTGACTTAAAAGGAAGTATTGAGTTGTCCGTATCATTATGCATCAGGAACATCAGAAGCTTTCCTGCATGCTGTGGCTGATGAGACACAACTGAAGCGCTCAAATGATTCGTTGCTTGTGTTTTCATTGATCTATATTCTCCTGAATGTCATGCTCGTACGGTCAGCTGGTGCAATTGGTTTAATCATAGCTAATTTCACAAGTATCCTTGGCTTCTTGCTTCTTTTATTTAAAATTCCTTATTTCCTTTAGTCCAATGAATAACATTGTATTAAACTGAGTCCAGTGTGGTTAAATGATTTACATTTAGTAAATATCTCCCTGTAGTTATACCCTTATGAGTCTCTCTCTCTCTCTTTCATTTTCTTATTAATAAATTAAGTTTATCAAATATCGGGCTATGCTCTTAGCCACTGTGATACTAAACCAAAAGTTTTGGGTGGTTTCGTTATGGAACCTAAGGGATTCAGTCATGAACCGATTTTGATACAAATTGTTTGTAATGCAGATACTGAGTCTCAACTCAATTACGAATTCCTGTTTGTTGTAAAATTAAATTTTTGCTGTGGTTTAGTGGTCATATTTCGTGTTTTTCTGATTGAATCTGCTAAAGTAGTCTATTACAATGCTTGAAAATACTGAAAGTAATGGTATTCTTTCTTCCATATCATATAGATTATAGATATATACCAATGCATGCACAAGAACTAAAATGAAAAAGTTTTAGTTTTTAATTTAGTGTTGGCGTTTTTGTTAAACAAAGAGTTCATCTCATAAAGTTCATGTACTTTTGCCATGATTTTTACTATCTTGCCTTGTGGTAATGATTTCATAAATGAGACATTTTAAATCTGACGTCTTTAGATCTGTTGGTACTTGGTAGAATGGACTAATGATATTGCTCTATGCTTTGTTCCCTAATTTTCGTCTCCTTGACTGTGGTGAAGATATGGCACTTAGGATAGTATATTCTGCTATTTTTATCAAACGTTACTTTCAGGTTTGTCACTATTACCCGACTTCATCTGTAGTGTGGTGAATCCATTATCGGAAATTTGCTCATCCTTAGTGTTGTCATTTTTATTTCATCCAGGGTTCCTCGTCATTTTCATTTCGCAGCTGTTTGCCGTCTGGTTGGACAGTGCTTATATTTTCTGGACTGATCACTCTCTTATCTGAGAAAATGCTTCTGAACAAAGAAAATTTTTGGAATTCGTTTCTGCTCCACTTTTCTGTTGGGTTCATCTGTTTTTGTATTTCAGCTTCTGTCATGTAAGTCTCTCTCTATTATTTCGTCTTTAGTGTTTATTAGTCACCTTCTCCCTTGACGAAGAAATCTAAAAAGAACCAGACGAAGACAAAAAAATTATTTGCCATTCCCCTGTTTGCTTTGCTGCTCCCACACTTTTGCATCATATGGTGCCCTCCCTCCTTTCCGGTTCTCCCAACTAGGATATCCGCTATTATGAGCTGTTTAGTCTGTCTTTTAGAACTTACTCAAGTTTGAAAGATGAAGAAATAAGGCATTGGATTGTCATTTATTCTGAAAAAAATAATAGTGGCTATAAGGCAACAAGGCAACAGTTGTAAAAATAAGGTATCAGATAAATAAAGGCATCAGATAGTCTTTTTCTTAAGTAATTGTATCTTTACTGCAGAGAGGTGTAATGTTGGTACTGTCTTTACTGCTGAAACATCCCTTCTCTTTCACATTGCAATTTTTCATGCTGTATTCTAGTAAAATTGATACTAAAATACCGATCATAACTGTTTTTCTTTTTTCTTTTTCTGATTTGAATAGTTATTATCGTGAGAAAGACTTCATCAACAGATTGATCCGCATTCGCCATCATGTCGACTAGATGGTTGTAGTACTTGTTTGTAATCTTAATGGATGGTAATTTTTCTAGCCTCTTTTTCTCTTGCTCTTGCATTCCGCCCTTTTCAGACTTGCAATTTTCCTTCCCTTGTTTATTATGCAGGGTTTTTCGTTAGTGCAAGGGAATTTGAGTACCTTTCGAGCTATCCAACACTCGCAGTTTTTTTGAATCTATTTTCCAAGGGGGAGTTGCTGTCTATCAAGTAGCATATTCTTGTCCCAGGGTAATTTTTGCTTGATCTCCAATATTTTTAATTTTTGATCTCTGAATCGCAAACTTTACCTCATTTGATTTTGGATTGCATGTTAGTTTTCTGCAGTAATTGCTGTCTATAAAGGCATCAGATAAATAAAGGCAACAAGGCTAAAGTTATCATTCATTAAGCATTTGATGTTAGTTTTTCATTTGATTTTCTCGTTGTTGGTTATATTCAATGGTCAAATATTATCAGCTTTGTTCAACCATGTTACTCGTTAAGTGTCCAAGTGTTCCAAGTGCATGAAAGTAAATTTTTTCACTCTTCAACTTTGATTCTTTGATCCCTGAATTACACAAGTTTCTTGATTTGTATTCATTGTCAAGATCTATCTTGCAAGTTCATGAACTTTCTCATGTGATTTCCCCAATGGTGAGTCATATAATGGTCAACTATTAACAGTTTCTTTCCGCTAATATTGCTCAGACTCTGCCTATTTGTTGGGATTTTGGGGGTAAAAGTAATCCCTCACTGGCAAGAGGGAGAGGGGTAATTGATTTTACGATAGGTGGTGAGAATTACCCTATCACAAGGGATAAGGGTGGAAGAGAAAGTCTTCATTACTAGACCAACCTATGATTCTCTTGCTTAGTTATCTACTCGGAATGAAATAATGAAGTGTCAATACTCAATACTCATGTTGCAGTGGTGAGATTGTCACATTGCTACATGAGGTGAAATGGATAGTTAGAGTAACAAACCCTTCTGCTCGACCGTGTGGATTTTGTAAACAATAAATTGTTAGTTTTCTTCCTTTACCTCATTTGGATTGCATGAAGTGAGAATCAAGCTGGATTTTGGAATGCCTTGCTGTGGCAAATATGGATTAGTCATCATCATCCCAATGAGTTCCGCCCAAGGCAGGGTCGTGGGAGGGTGGAAAAGAAGCAGACCAACTAAAGCATAGTCTTGGTGCATCGGCTAGATATTTCTCGCTTGAAAGTATTCTTCTTCATTGAGCATTAAACCATCTAATGATGTGCAATAATATGATTTCTGCCTCACCCAACAAAAAAGCTGGTATTTCATATATGTGGCTATTTTGTACCTTTCTTCATCCCCTTTTTTTTGTTCGGCATTTCAAGGACTGAAAATTAACGAGTTGAATTATACAGCTTGCTACCTAGCGGTGGAAAATTGTGTTGTCGTTGGCTCGTTGCTGCTCAATCATGATGAACTTGCTCTTGGAGAAGGATAAATGCAGCAGTGGCATAGCGTTCTAGTTCTACCGAACTTGTGCTATCCCATTAGATTACCAGCTGATAGAAATTTACAAGTCGACCTAGATGAGTTCTTTACACCAACGTTAGCACTCGGAATGATTCAACGGTTTTATGTACACGTAATAACTTTATCAGTGAACCTGTTCTCCCAAGCCAACAAGTCATGTTTGCCTTTGGATTGCAAAATCTTTGTTTTTGCTCCTTTGTCCCAATATTTGTCTTCAGTTGATAAATATCTATACATTTAGATAAGTTTTTCTCATTTCATCATTTTCTTAATGCAAGATAACACTCTTTCTTTTTCTTAACTTTTTCCTTGCCTTATTAAAGGTAAATGGCACTCCCAATATCCCGCACCAGGCAGGATCCGAATGAAAAAATTTTTTCCTTTAATGATGCAGACAAACCATATATGTTCCCCATAATTTTACCATATTGTATCCTTCTTTACCATGCCCCTTAAATTTTCTCAAAACTTACTTTTTCTTAACACTCCTATGATCCCATCATTGTTCCTCCACATCTCTAATACATTTTAGATGTTCATTCATCCATTGTAACACTAATTCCGTTTGGTTTCTATTTTGTCTGAATTCCCTACTATTGTTTTCGCTCTATCTTCACCTCTTTTTGTCTCAACCTAGGTTGAGAAAAAATAGGAGCTAATTTAGGGTTGAAATCTTGAGACACTGATAGCTTTAATGAGCAGATATTTAGAGTTGATGGACATCATGAAAAAAAGAAATTAACATTCCCGCTTATTTGACACCACATTTAGACAATGTGGCTAGAAAGTGTAGAACGTCACTGAGTATGGTAGGCGTAATACAAGAATTGATTTTTTGTTCATGATCATGGTAAGTGACTAGGTTTTACCAAGCTAGTTGTCACAAATCCACGGTCGTCGATTAACAAGGGCAAAGCGCGCCAACGCCCAAGACCCCGAGTTTTTTAGGGTCCAAAAAAATTATTTTTATGTATATAAGTGATATTAATTTTGATTAAATTTAGATATAACTTACATTTTTTGTTAAGTAATATAAGATCTTAAGTAGTTTACATATCAACAATAAAAACAAAAGGTGTATTATATTAATTATTCCTTAATCTAGATATGAGACCAACAATGAACGACAAACACTTACGAGTGAAGATTTCACTTATATTTTGTTTGTATGTCTCAACTTTGCTCTTTAATTTAAAATTTTGACTTCGCCATTCGTATATTTCTTGTGGTGAGAGGAGACATGGACATGTATGAGGCAATTATGACTTATGATTTATGAGAGGGTGAAGACAAATAGGGAAATGTATGTGTAATGCGGAGTGATGCAAACAAAAAAAGCCCTTGTGTTTAAGAAAAGATGTGCACTACTCCATATAATTAAGATAGCTACTCAACTAATGACAATACATAATTTTTTGTTTTTCCACTCTTTTTTTTTTAATTTTAATTTGTCTCAATAAATTTATCTTACTTTTCAATTTTTAATATAATCTCATCTTTTTTATATATTTTTTTATTTCATTTTTAAATATGTTTTTACTTTAATTTATTATACCTAATTTTTTTAGTTTTGGTGTTAAAAATCAAATGAAGTTAAATGACTAAAATGAACAAATAATAAAATTTTCACCAACCTTATAGCTGGCAAACAATCACAATCATAATCACGGCTATTAAGAATCAAATCAAATTGCCAAAAATTAATATGGAAGCACTGTGATTTCATTGCTTCTTTCTTCCTTCAATTGATACTATCTCTACCTTGTACCATCAACAAATCATAACTTTACTGTCTTATCCTCAAGCTAATTGTACTTTTAAGTGTTTTCTTGCTCATTACTCATAACTCTCATTTAGTTTGTAAAAGAGACGTTGATTTGAGTCATTGAGTCGATTTTGATTCTAGTGTTTTAAGTTGATTTAAAATTGAGTTTTGTATTTACATTGATTTTTATATAATTTTAAATGCATTTTGAAGATGGGGTCAAGTTGATTTCAGTTTTAAGGTCGGGTAAATATGAAATCTTCGGGTCTATTTTGAATACTCTTTCCCATTTATAAATGGCATGAAGATAAAGCGTTGGACATAATGAATTAAAATAGTAAGGTTATTGTCTAAAATAAAAGATAAAATATAAAGAGTAAAAGTGATGAAATCATGTTCAAAGATAGAAAGATAACAAGGTTATTGGGATGTATTAAAATACTTCCTCCGTTCCATAATACTTGCTACATTTTCTATTTTTGACAATTTCATATTACTTGCTACATTTCCTTTTTTAGTTTAAAACAATCATTTAAAGTTCTACCTACTCTTATTTTTATCCTACTCTATACTCTATACTCTATAATAAAAACTATATTATACTCTATAAAGTAACCTAACAACCTATTTTTCCTTTTTCTTTTTCAATTAACAATAATAAAATACTATACTCTATAAAGTAAACAATCAGCTACAGTGTAAGTCAATCACTTTTCTTAATACCTGTGCCCATGCAAATGTAGCAACTAAAATGGAACGGCGGAAGTAGAAAATAGGATAAATTTGTTGGGATGAAAGAAGTATAATATTAATTATGGGTATACTTTTTACTTTCACATTATTTAGTGTATTATTTTAATTTTTAATATCATCAGTAACGCATAATTACAAATTATAAAAACTCAATATAATGAAAATATGCATTGGAACAAATGCAACAAATTAAATAATATTTTTCTTGACTATAAAGAATAATAAAAGTAAAACAATATAAATTGATAGTTACAAGTAGTTATTGATTCAGTGCATAAAAAGTGTAGAAACTATTTTAAATCAGAAACAATATACTCAAATCAAATTGAAATATCCCACTCAAAACATTTGATGATCAAATAAACCTTACATTTAGCACCATCAATATCAACCTTACCATTCAATTTCCCATTATAAGCAAAAGCCTTAATCCCATTACATGAAGTTCTTAATTTAAACCAATTACTCTTTAATTTATCCCCAATTTTCACTTTCAAATATGTTTCCATTTCCACCTTCAAATTCAACCTTCCATGATTCTTTTTATTCAAATCAAATTTGAGATGCCCAAATGAAATATCATCAATGGGATTAGTGTTGCTACTATTGTTTTTGATAACCCCAAATAAAGAGGTTGTGTTCTTACCATTGTGTATAAATTTAGGGATTAAGCCTTGGCCAATCACAATGTTTTGATGATTATTATGGTAATCAAGAATTGTTACATTAATGGGTTTGTAGTAAAATGTGATTTTTTCATTTGGGTTTTTTGTAATGATTGAGATGTTAATGTTTGAGGTGAATTGGAGTGGTGAAGTGAGGTTGAAATTGGTGATTTTTAGGGAGGAGAGAGAGAATGACGGTGGCCGAGGGCGGTAGAGAACGTATAAGACTGTGGCGGTGATGGCAGTGAGTAGTAGTAGGGTGGCGATAATGAAGGTGGTCCACATTATGGTTAAGCAGCAACAACGGCATGTGCAACATGAGCCACCATGAGGCTGGTGGCAGCCGTCATAATGGGCGGCTAGTCGTTGATAGGGGCGATTGCCGTTAGCAGACGGTGGAAATTTTTGGGAAACATTGGTTGCGGCGGTGGTTACGGTGGCGGGTTTAGGTGGTGGACCATTAGTGGTGGTGGGTGTAGGGGGTTTAGTGGGAGGTTTTGTGGAGGGAGGAACTTTTTCAATGATTTTAGTCATTGGGGGGATGTATGTTGATTGGTGAATAAATGGGATTGTTTAGGAATTAGGAGGTTTGGTTAAATTTGAAGAAATTTATAAATTGGCGATTTTGGTGTGCTAATATGGACAAGAGAATGAGATGATACATATTTCTAGATATAGAAATAAAAATTTTGATAAATGTTTATTGTTTTGATTTAATTATTTTGCCACATTTGTAAATAACACAAAGATTAAGAATTTTCTGTGTAAGATAGTGACTTTTATAATTAAGCGTTTTGGGCTTGATCGTAACCTTAAGTGTTTTTTATCTTATTTAAATCAAGGATGTTCGTAGAATGCTTCTTATCCTATACACACACAGTGGCGTATTCAGAACTCAGTTTTAGTGAAAACATAATCGATATCGAAATAATTCATTAAAAATATTTCAAAAGTACCTAAATTAAATATTTAGTAAAAATTTGAAAGAGTGACATTGATTCATCATAAGAGAAACATACCTGCAAATAATAATAGTAGCCAAAACTGAGGTTGAGTTCAATTTTTTTTTAGAAAAAACTGACATGAAGATGTAAGGGAGGAAAATATCATTAACCTAAGATATTGATTTAACGTCTCCAACTATTGTTATCCCTAGTGAGGTCCTCGAAGAGGTGCAACTCACTCAAGTCATATATAGTTTGCTAATTCCACATTTTATTAAGTCTTCATTGACTTCTCTTTTCTTATCTTCCATTATGATGCTTCCTATCTTTCTCACGAGAGTATCGACAATCTTTCTTTACACATGTCCAAATCATCTCAATTTATTTTGACGCAACTTTTTGGATAACAAAGCCACTACTATCCTCTCTCTAAACTCTTTTTACCTTGGTCGAAGCAAAGTTATTCAATTACAAGTGTTCAAAATAGCTTTGACGACTTGGCACATATCCAATTTTAGTAACTAAATATGACTTTAATCCAACCTCAAAATGTACTTAAAATTATGTAAAAATTTAGAATTCTTACTTGAGATTGTCCTTACAAAAGACATCTCATGTTTAGGCCAGCCCAATTTTTAAATTTAAAAAAAAATAACCAAACTTTCTAGACAATGCTTTTTAATTTTCATTTTCAATTTTCCTTTTTATCTTTCCTGACAAAACTATTCATTTTCCTCTCTCAAACTCCATTTGTGGTTTTCAATCTCCATCTTCCTCTCTCAAACTTTATTTGTGGTTTTCAAATTTCATTGTTGTTTATTCTCTATTTATCTTCTTCAACATTTGCAAAGCCATCAAAGTTATGTATTTATAATTCATCATTTTCGTTTTTAAAGCTTTCATTTTCATTTTTTTTTGTTGATTGTGTTATATATTAGTTGGATTTACAATTTTCTAATTTTTTTTAAATTAAACTTCATCAATGGTGTAAATAGTGATGTTGAAGAAAACAATATGTCTACTGTTTAGGGGAAATTAATAAAAGCAATTGTGGTTATAACATAATATATTAGGAGTTATAACATAATATAGTTGGGGTTATAACAAAATATATAATTGCGGTTATAACATAATATATTTGGGTTTATAACAGTATATATTTGTGACATAATACTACAAAATTGATATTATAATAATACAAGTAAATGTATTATGTTGTAAAACCTCAAATATATTAAGTTTCAAGTCCAAATATATTGAGTTATAAACACAAATATATTATGTTATAACCTCAAATATTTTCTGTTATAACCCCAAATGTATTATATTATAACCCCAAATCATTAAAATTAGCCATAATTATCATCTTCAACATCACTGTTTTCCACCATTGATGAACCTTAATTTTTTTTAAAAAAAAGAAAAAATTTGATTTATTACTAAATGATGTTTTATTTTGCTTGGAAATAGACAGTTAATAAGAAAACTTTTCATCTTCCTAAAAAGAAAGCAATTTTCTATATTTTTTTTTTTAAATTAATAGTTTTTTTTAAATGGGAGTTTTTTTTAAACTGCAATTTTTTTAAATTAAGATATTTACTAAAAGAAAGAAAGTGGTGTGAGTTCTTCTATAATTTCAAACATATTCAAATCAGTGACTCAAAAGCAACATGCCAATAATCTTCCCATATACGCGTAAGCCTCGTCCCACTCTCCCACCACTACCGTTGGAATTCCAATTTCCAACTACAACTGCCGACGATCCCTCCTGAATAAGGAATCCTTTTCTATTCATCAACTTGGTGTCTGGTGATACTTTTTTTCTCCAGAATCCTCCAATCAATCACAATTATTATTATTATTATTTATTTTATTTTTATTTTTTTTTATCAAATCATCAACACTAACAAGCAAAGAGTAAATTTTCCTTGCTGGGTCTTTTGCTAAATTGAATTTTCTTCCATTGTGGAATCTCTTCGCTGTGCATCTTTGATCTGGTACTTTCTTTTTTCATATTTTGTAAATTAGATTTTGATATGAAATTCCCAATACTGTTATCATTATTATTATCTTTTTCTGGAAACTCTGAATTTTCCTTTTATTCGAATTATTTATGCTTATTGATGAAATTATCTCTATTATAATTGGTAAACGAACCCATTTCGAATGAAAGTTTGGATTGAAAAAAAAAGTTAAGGGTTTTTTTTACTGAAGTGGGTTATATAAAGTTGTTAGTCTTTTCTAATTGCTTGTTGACTAATTGCTAGATCATTGTTTGATTTGTGTTGTATTTTCTGAAATTTAGTAGCTGTCGAGAAGAGAAATTGATGAATAAAGTGAAGAGTTTGTTGGGGCAAAAGCCAAACCCTCAGCAGTTATTGAGGGATTGGCAAAGGCGTTTACGTCAAGAAGGTCGTAATATCGAGCGCCAAATTCGAGGCATGTTGATCTTTATCACTTGATTATATTGTTTTGATAGAACGTCTGATTATTGGTATTAAATGGCGTTAATGAATATATTTTAGTTTTAATTTTCGTAAAATGTGGAGTTCTCAACCTCAAACACGAGATTTTCTCGTAATTGTCTATTTCAGCTAATAACATATTTTCAAATGGTAATAGAGGTGAATTAATTTTAGTGCGGAAAGAAGAATGATTAGAGTAGGATAATGATTATATACCTTGTCAAGTAGTTTTTCTAAGTTAAATTACATTAAATTTTCATCATTATCCACACCATTTAATACTGAGCGGGATTTTGTTCGAGTAGAGATATTGATTTGCAAATTGATAACTCAACACATGAATTGTGAACAGTTAACCGTTGTTGCCAAATTGCCAACAACTCTTAATATTTTGACTATTCATGTGTGTTATCAGTTTCCAAATAATCTGTTATTAGATTTGATCTTTTCATTTTGGGATAGCTAATTTTTTTTTGTTGTTGGATATTTAGATATACAAAGAGAGGAGAAGAGTGTACAGAAGGCAATTAGAGAAGCTGCAAAAAGAAATGATATGGGATCTGCAAAGGTATTATCAATCTCATTGTATCATTTTTTTCCTGAATGATCAAAGTTAGTTGCTCATTTACACTTTGCTGGTTTCTTTCTTCTTTTACTAAGATGTAGATTGCTGGAACTTTGAAGGGAAACTATATATGTTGACAGTATGTAATGATTTGCAAGTCATTAACTATACAGATGAATTGTGAAAATGTTATAGCGGTTTATTGCTCATGTTTCTTAGTATTGATTTACAAATCTATATGTGACATTGACATAGAGGTCCTTGAGTTGGATTATGCTTACATGTTTTAAAGTATCCATTTCTTGGATACATTTCTAAAACTCGTAGAATAATTTTCTAACACTCATAGAATGTCATTATTTTCTGTGTAAATGTATCAGGCCCTTGCTAAGGAAGTTGTGAGATCAAGAAAGACTGTTAATCGTCTTTATGAGAATAAAGCTCAACTAAATTCAATATCAATGCATCTTGGAGAAAGTGTTGGTATGATCATGCTTCAAACTATATTGGCTAGTTTTACAATATTTAAATATCTTCCCCCAGTCTATATGTTCATGTAGCGGACCTTATATTTTGAGATAAAGTCGTTGGCTTTATTGTTGATGCTATGCTCTAAAAGTTAGTGCTTTGGATGGTTACACACTGATCAATAACCGTCTGTCTTTAGTTTTATGAGTTTGCCTTAATTTTCTTGTAAAATAGCTTTTCCTTTCATTTTTATCACTCTTTTAGATGGTGAAAGGACTAGTTCTGTTCTTTCATTTGTTACGTTCATTTACTGTTGTTATATTTCATTATGTGTGTGCTTGATGTTGTGCTAGTTTTGTGCCTTCATCTATTGCTTGTATTTACTAATATTTATACATTATTTGGTTTTTAATAGTTGCTATGCTTCTTTTTTTCACGTTATGCTATGCACTGATTTGACCCTTAATATCTTTATTTGTGCATTATTAAAATTGTAAAAAGTTCATATTATGATACGAATCGAATAAGATTCCACTTGACTATATTTTTTCTTTATATTTAAACAATATAAGACAATATTTCTTGATGAATATAATGACTATTAAAAATTAGAGGTAGTAATTCATTATGCCTAGTCTTGATGAACTTGTTTTCTTGGTTCCAATATTTTATCGTTACATCTTATGTCATGAGTAAAAATCAAAATGTTGCAAGGTTGTTTCTTACTAAGCATGTTTCTTCAAGTTCTCATATGTGGTGGTAGTGATATTGATAAGTATACAAGGGTTTTTGGTCGTCCCCTAAAAGTGGCGCGTCACATTGCGTGATTGTGTTAAATGAGCAAGGGTTTTATGCTTCACCTCCTGTAGTGTTAAGTACACAAGGGTTGCTAGGTTGTCAGTCTAGGAATGGTCATGGGTCCAAATGCCTATTAGACCCGCCCTTAATTTTAGATCCTGGGTCCAACAATTTGAGACCTTGTGAATTCGGCTCTGGGTCCAAAAAAATAAATGGGTTTGGGTCTAGGGTTTTATGACTTTGACCTAAATCCTCTTTCTGGACCCATTTAAGACTCAAACCCATTAGACCCGTCTCAGACCCGCTTTGGACCAACATATTACACAACCCACAGTCAATTTAAAATTCGTTCTAAACATGTTTCTATTTTTATTATAACTCAATTTAGACTTATATACAACCTATACTCATTTTAATATTAATAAAGCCTTTAGAATGTAATTAACTTTAAATATGAATAATTGGATTAAAACTCATTTAGATTCGTTTAGGACTCTACCATTTGACCCGACGGATTGAAGTAGATGGGTCTAGGGTCTTGGTCTACAATTTTTAGACCTAAGGGTCTTGTTCCACTAAAAATTAATGTGTTAGACGTGATCCATGACCATCCCTATTTGCCACTTAAAAGCTATACACCACATTTTCCAAACATGGTTTCAAATAAGAAAAAAAATATATCAGATTTTAGGATCAAGAAATAAGAAAATGAATTAGTGAAGATTGGCATCTTAAAATGTTAGAATGCTTTTAGAAAAATTATTAGGAGTTAGTAAATGCTGGAATTTCCTAACTTGTTCTTTCTCAGTACTTTTCCCTTTATCTTTCTTATAGATTCTTTTTTTCCTTCTCTTCTCTAGGTTCTTCATATTTATTTTCTCTTCTTCTATGATACCAATTAGAAAGATGAAAATCAAACCAAGTGCTTTCGAATGTGAATTAAGGTACCTTCTTGTGCCTTTTTGCGTTATATTAGTGGCTTACCACAATGGTAACAAATACTTTGGATTTTTTGTGCAACTATTATATCAATATCATGTTATTTTAAGTGTCAAATATGCTTTGATTTTTAAGCGTTTGAGTATTAAAGTGCGCGTCACCTATGAAAAGGACGTGTCATTGCTTTATGCCTAGGCTTTAGGTCCCTTCTTCACCTTGGTGCACTTTGCATCTTTTTAAATTAAGTTTATATGAAAATTTGGGTCTTGTTAGAACATATGACAATAGATACAAATAAATGGTGGAGTAGAGTATTTGTGGATGATTATTGAAAGATTTTTTCAGTTGTTGTAGATTACTTTTCTCTGCGTCCCTATGATCTTGTACTTGTTAGTCAAAGGTTGTTTATTCATTTGTAAATTGTAGGTGTGTAGAATAAGAAATAACAAGTGATGAAAGAAATAAGTGAATGAGATGAAAATATTTAGTGAATTTGTGGATGTGATTAAAATAGAAAATGCAGGGATTATTGTTAAATAAAGTAGATTGAAAAGTGAGTAGGACAAGTTAAAATCAATATAGGTTTAGTATTATAGGGATGGAAATTGGAGGGAGTATTAGATATGACCGACTGATGTTTAATGTTTCCAACAATCTCTCACGTTGATTTGTTTGGTTCATGTTGCTGACCCCACATTTGGGATTAAGGCTTTTGTATTGCATTTTTTTAAATTGATTTTTCCTCTCTCACTTTGCTTTAACTGTGACCCGATGAACTGACTTGGAAACGAAACCTCATTTAAGCTGTTTGCATTACAGGCAGTGGCAAATAAATTATGATCCATATGCCCATCCGTTCCTTCCCTCCCCAGATCTTGATCATAGTTTTCATTGAGTGGGATGATGATGATGCATCTGCAGCACATGCTTTTATTCCACGCCACCTTATGCCTTAGTGTGCTCTTTTTTTGGCGTTTGCTCTTAAAATATGCTCTGCTACATTTGTGCAGCTGTTGCTCGCACTGTGGGTCATTTGCAAAAAAGTGCAGAGGTGATGAGACTTGTTAATAACCTCATGAAAGCTCCACAAATCGCGGTTATAATGCAGGAATTCAGCAAAGAGATGACCAAGGTAGTTTTTTTTCGAGTTTTTCAGGCTCAACGTCAAAACAACACTGATTTGTTTTACCAATAAGCTGCCCACCAGGTCTCCATAATTGACTAAATTAGAGCTGATTAGCCTACAAGGCCCTGCCTGACCCATACCCCGAATTTTGGGCTGTTCGGTCAGGTTGGACTTCATGCTTTTGGTAACTTTTTACCGTTTGGCCTTTGGGCTGGCCTTTCGGGGAGGGTCATATTAGACCACCTCCAATATTATTATTAACTATGTCGGGTTTTCAGGCTGGGGTAATTGAAGAGTTTGTTAACGAGGCTCTTGATGACGCACTTGATGTTGAAGACTTAGAAGAGGAGACCGAGGAAGAGGTTGACAAGGTCCTAACAGAATTGGCGAGCGAGACTGCTGCACAGCTTCCTGTTGCTGCAAGGAAGGTTAAGGCTAAGGTACCCGCTCAGAGGACAACTGTACAGGTGAGCCGTGAGCCTGGAATTTCTATAGTCCTTCTGTCGCACTTTTAGCTTTTCCGCATTCTG
This sequence comes from Amaranthus tricolor, assembly GCF_026212465.1. Taxonomy (NCBI): domain Eukaryota; kingdom Viridiplantae; phylum Streptophyta; class Magnoliopsida; order Caryophyllales; family Amaranthaceae; genus Amaranthus; species Amaranthus tricolor. Next base: position 21,941,843 of record NC_080057.1, on the reverse strand, counting down.
TTTTGGTACAGCCTGAATATTTGATTGCTCGTCTTTTGTAGGATGAGGAACCAATAGCTGAAGGTGTAGATGACGAGCAAGAAATGGAGGAAATACGAGCACGGTTAGCCAAAGTTAGATCATAAGATGCTAAACCTTATTAACTTGTACACTAGATAAACTAGGAGTCCTGTAAAGAGACGATTAATCGATTGCTAGGCTGAACTAGTATATTGTATGAGCATAACGGCGTGTAACATTATTTCAGATTACTTGATCTGAACTCGTCTTCTTCGGCTTTCGCTGACATAGTGAAATATAAGTTAATAGTTTCTCCGAATCGTTTCTGTCACATCTATCTGTGTTATCTTATTAATGTATACCCTTGTAGTGTAAAACTAAGTTTCATACTTCTTTCTCTGTTCTAACATACTCGCACTTGATTATGACTGTGACATGTAGTGTGGAGAAATGTCACTATCAATAGTAAGTATAATAGAAGGGGGAAATAGTAGCTAAATGAGTTTAAGGACGTACCCTTTTCACTTATCTCGCAACATTAGACTTTTGCTTATGAACTTATTAAGCATATAATTTGTGAAGTTATGAATTGGCATCAACTATATACAACATACTACTACCAAAAGTAGTTTTACTTCAAACATTTATCATCTAATGGTTTTTAAAATATTACAAGTATTTACGAACTAATATCTCTTGAATGACAATTTCTATATACCAAAAAAAGGAAAGTGAAAGTTTGTACAAAAAATGTGAAAATTTTATTTAAATGTGTTTGCAATGAATTTTGAATTCTCCAAGTCTAGAACTTTGAACAATTTTGCAAAGAAAAGAAAAGAAAATTAAAGGTGAAAATGAGGAATTTACCCCGAGTTTCTTCTTCTCTTGAAACATTGTCCTCACATATATCTCCGCTTGCACCTTGTTTACCCACATATCAACATCAAGCTTCATCTCTTGACACACTGAAGAGGAATGTATCCCAAGTTCCTCCTCTGCGACTCCAAGGAAATAAGGACGACAATCGTAGATTTTAGGTTTATGTTTATTACATTGAACTGTAAACTAATGATAACTTGTATATGCATATATACTTTTATTTATTTGATTGCGCATGAGTTGGTACTGACGCATTACGATGTTGTGCATCTCTTACCCTATTGTCTTTTATAAAAAATATATTCATCTAAGATTTGTTTGTTTCTATGTAAGCACACACTATGGTGAATGCAGTGACACAACGATTTATATAAATATATAATGATATGAATCACAATGTCATGTAAGCTTAATCCAACGTGAACGATGCATTGAAAAATACGTTTTAATTATGAATCACGATATTACCTAGCGGTTCACTTAACAATATTTTAGAAAAAAAAAATCTTATAAGATAGATTATAGATTTTTTATTATTGTAGATCATGGATTATAAATTTGACTATTGAATATTCTATGGAGAAATCAGTAATGCCAACAGGCAACAACGTATCCACAAGTCACAAATCATGATACATATTAAAAAGAAGATTAAGCAATTAAGACAAAAAAGAATATACCTAACTTTAATCAAATCTCTCATCCTTAACTTAACCATATGGATTATAAATCATCAATCAACTACTCTGTTTCTTGAAAGCTTGTAGAACACAATCATCACCATTTTTTCCGATGTACCGCGACTCCGTCCGACACTCGATTTAAGCATATTCTTCTCTTTCCTCCTCCACCATTGTTGTTTACTCGAGATCGACCGAGGTTGAATTATGCGTTGATAGATGAAAAAGAAAGCAAGAATGGTGTGTCATATCGTATTGTACTGTAATTAGATGCAATTGTACTATACTAATTTTCTTTTTTTTTTTAAATATATTTTCAATAAATTTTTAGATTAATAATATTAATAAGAATAATTTTAATTTTTTGTCCCAAAAAAAATAATTTTAATTTTAATGATAATAACAAGTGTTTTCCTTATAATTTTTATACCAAACAAGTAATAAGTACAACTCTTATCATTACCTTTACTCCTCTTTATTATTTGCCTTTCTATTAAATTTTTTTTACTCATATCAAACACATCTTAAATTGAAAAGGTATGTTATAATTTATTTATGTGATGCACATTAATTTACTGTGCATTATCTATTGCTTTTGTGGGTCTAGTAATCTAGAATCCTTAGTTTGATTTTCACCATAATTAATTTTACTCTTGCCCCACTGAACAAATACTCGGATTATCATTGATTTTTAATTATGTGATTTAGGTCGATTAAAATTGAATTTTGTGTTATATTGATGTTTTGCCGCGTGGGTATGATTGTGTTTTTTATTCAATTTCAAACTCTAATTATAATTTCTATAAGCAGCATATTCTAAATATGATCATATTTTAAAGTTGAATTTAATTATATAAAGTTGAATAAATATCAAATTTATTTTAAACAATTATCATACAGTAATAATTTCCATCTCCAAAAGCTATTTATAAGAACCCCACCGACGTCTCTTTTACTTACTGTCAAGTTTCCCTCTCATTCTCTTTCCTCTCTTTAATGATCATTCTTCAAGTGTCTAACTTTGGGTGTACAAAAGTTATGGTGTGGATTGTGGACTATCTTTCATCAACTCTTTGGATTCTAGTTCTATACTTACTACTATAATTCTACTACTAGTAGCTTTGATATGGTTTATTGCCTAAAACATCAATCTTTTTCAATGTTTTTGAGCAACATTTTCAAACTTTATTACCAAACCAAACATTTTTAAGTCTAATTAGTGCTTTCCATCTAAACCCATTTTTGTGGTTCCACTTATCACCCATTCTCATTGTTTTTTCTCATTATCTTGCTATTATCTTTTATGGGTTTTCTTTGAATTAAAAAACCCATGTTCTTTTTTAGATTTATCATCCAATTTTTAATTTTTTTGGGGGTTTTATGCTTGTTGGATTCATGGGTTTAAGTTTTTGGTGAGAGTTTTGGGTTGTGTTATCGAATTTTGAAGTAGGGAAATGGAGATTGAACTGGGTTTCTTGGTGCTCAAATTTTTGGTGGTGTTTTGTTCTTTCCCAATTCTTGGATCTGCAGGTAATTTAAGGGTTTTGCTAATTTTTTTTATTTTACTTTCATAATTCTAAATTTTGCTTGATTTCTTGACTACATTGTTGATTTAGGTGTGAATGTTCTTGAATATGTCTTGCCTTTCCTTGCTTTTGTTTTCATTTTTAGGTCTTTCTCTAGCCGAGGGTCACTTTGGCCGCAACCTCCTTTGATAAGGGTATGGTTTGTCGTCTTTTATCTCTCCCCACCCAAACCTGATCATAGTTTCAATGAGCGGGATACACCGATACGATGATGATGATATTCTTGAATATGATTAGGGTGTCTCTGCTAAAGTTCTTTTTGTTTGATAATTGATAATCTATTGTTAGTCATAGACAAATGTGCTAAAGTTCTTGCTTTATTAATTTTGATTCAATTTTTGCCATTTGATTGATCCTTTACTTGTTTTGATGAACTGTCGGTTTACTTATATGGAGCCTTTTCTTTTAAAGTACTACCTCCTATCCCTAGTAATTATACCATTTGGAATTTTGAATTTCATTCTTAATGTTTGATATATTATAAGTTAAAAGATAATAGAGTCAAGTCCTATTTAATTCATTTTAATGAAATCTATATCAATATTATCTTTTATAATTTTTATTTCACATATTCTTATATAAGACAGTCTCACCGAGAGACACACGTCGTATATGGATTAAAACAACCTAACTAATACTTCAAATAATTAGCAATGGGCTTCTTATTTTGAGCTCTCAGAGACAAGAATAACTCATTTTAATTATGCATTAATAAAGATATTAAGGATTAAATTAATACATTGACACTCGTAGAATCTTAAATGAGACAAATAATATGGGTGTAGGGACTATTAAAGTTATTATCTTTGGGCAAGAATTATTTAGTTTAGTTGATTTCAATAATTATTTTTTTATTTCCTGATTTAGGGTATGATTAATAATTGAATATTTGAATTTGTTTACTCATTTGATGATGTGTAGCTTCAGAATACTGTAAATAATTGTAGAATCACTTGACAAAGAATGATTTTCAGTAATGGTAGATCATTGAGTAGTTCTAGATTGCCTTAGTTTATAAATAATTTTGTTCTTATGGTCCACTGCAATTAATTTAGTGTACAATGTGTCTGTACTTTTTATTTCATATTTCAATTATAACCTTGGATACTGACATAATATCCATGTGCACGCTCCCACGTTCTATGGCGGATCTTTGTTTGGTTTCAGCTGCATTATATTATGAAAATTATGTGTTAATGAACTCTTGAACATAATAGGACATAAATAATGTTGTATGGGTTGAAATGATTAATGCTCCTATGTCCCATAGATATTGCAACAAGTACGATATTTGTGTGTTTTATGAATGGGGAAAAATGGGTATTTTAAAGGGGATTGTGAGATGAAAAAGTAAGTTAAATGTGTGGATGAGAATTAAAGTAAGAGTTTGAGTCAAAGCAGAATTGTAGCGAATAATGTGTGACAGTCTAAAAAGGAAAGAAATTGCAACATGTACAATATTGGTGTGTTTTATGGGATGGGGCAAAAATGGGTACTGTAGGAAGTGTGAGATGAAAAGTAAGTTAAATGTGTGAATATGAATTAATGAAAGAGTGTGGATCAAAACAAAAAAATAGAATGTAGCAAATCTAGTGGGACAAGTCTAAATAGGAAAGAAATTGCAACAAGTACAATATTGGTGTGTTTTATGGGATGGGGCAAAAAATGGGTACTTTAAAGGGAACTGCAAGATGAAAAAGTAAGTTAAATGTGTGGATGAGAATTAAAGAAGAGTGTGAATCAAAGCAAAAAATAGAATTGTAGCAAATATTTTGGGACGGTCTAAAAAGAAATTGTTGCAACTTGCAAGAGGCCTGATGACTAAACATGACATATTAGGTGCAAGAGGCCATGCTGTTGGTGTTGCTGTATCTCCTGCAGCCACCCCTGGCATCAGGAGCGAAAGATATGGATATTCGATTGGAGCACCTCCTGAAAGTGCATTTCATGCTCTTCCTCATTTTTCTAGTAAAGGTACGCAAATGAACACCCTATTCTTTTAATTCATAATTGTGAATGCTGATTCAAGAATGAGCTCAACCATAATATCTATTCTTGTCGTAGGTCCCACCCTGCACAGTTTCGGAAGGTCAAAATATGCGTCCCTGGCACCTTCTGGTTCACCTAATCGACATATTCCTAGGCAGCAGATCAATTCTCTGGATTCTTCTCATGAAAATTATTTTTCTAAACATCATCATCGTTATCGTGCAAGGGATCAATTTGGAAAATGGGCTGCAGGACCATCATACCTTCCTTCTACGCAACATCGTCATCAATGTATGTTTAATTTCTTGCTCGTATAATTAGAATCCTGGTATTATTTATTACATAAAGAGTAATTAAAAATTTGTCGCGGTAATTAATATAAGAATTATGGTGAATTAGATGAGTTGTTGCGTTGGCATTATACAATTATTGGAGACCGGAACTCTGTTAGCTGTTCGTGTGATACAGTGAAACATAATTCGATACTTAGTTCACCTTTTGGATTCGCTATTCGCTCAAAATGGTTCAAAAATAGCCTAAAATCGCCCATAATTCGCTTTTTTCGATTCGCAATATGCAAGGCGATCAGCGAATCATGTGACATTGGTGTGATATTCTGATTGTCTAAACTTGGGTATATGTTTTGTTGGTTTTCTATCTTTTATCTATAAATTTAAATCTTTAATTCTATTTTTATGGCAGCACATGAAGTCTCCCCATTCGGTTCTCCATTTCGTTCAACGAAAAACCAGTACTCGCCTATGCCTGCGCCAGCACCCCAAGCTTGGCAAAGTTAGTGGAAGTTTAAGTTCATTTTTATGTTTTTATTTGTTTGGCAATTATGAATTGCATCTTTGAGCCATTAAGTAGCTTTCTGTTGAATTCTTTCAAGATGCGTTTATTTGTTAAGGAGTACATGTGCAGCCCGAGTGACACTATTATGTTTTATTGTGTCGACCAGTGCTTGTTAAGCCACCCGCTATTTCTCCTTCGAGTTCTCCGGTAAAGATGAAACATCATCCATCTTCAACATTCGTATTACCGTCTCCACCTCCAAATCAAGGTAATAAACATGTAATCATGTTCTTTTTTTTGAATGTCAAAAAAAATTATGCCGTCATGAATTTGTAATGATGAATATTTTCATTGATTTGGTAGATTGTTCGGCAGTAACATGCGCAGAACCATTGACCTACACACCATCTGGAGTTCCCTGTGGTTGTGTGTGGCCAATGCAAATAAGATTGCAACTTGACATTGCTTTGTACACGTTTTTCCCTTTGGTCTCGAAGCTGGCTGCAGAAATCGCATCAAGTCTTTCGCTTAAGCAAACCCAAGTTCGAATAATGGGAGCAGATGCTGCAAGCCGACAGCTAGAGAAAACCATTGTTCATGTGAACTTGGTCCCACTAGATGGAAGTTTCAAACACGCAGCTGCATTTTCACTATATGAGAAGTTTTGGTGCAAGCTGATTCATGTAAATTCTTCCCTCTTTGGTGCTTATGATGTGCTAGATGTTAACTATCCAGGTCAGCATCACCTTTCACTATAAACTCACCCCCCCTTTTCACTGTTAGTGAAGGATACCTACTGCCTTTTTTTATGACTAACAGGATAATGTTACGGAATAAAAATGAGGCTGTTTCGCTGCATAATGCCTGCTTTATAACGATTTTGAGCTTACTGAATCCTAAAACCTTGACATTATTATAAGCATTTATTCTAAAGCAGTGTAACATGATTCGCTAGTCAATTCGCTTTTTGAATTCGTGATTCGCTCAAGTTTGCCCAAGAATAATCCAAACCGACCATAATATGCGTTTTTCGATTCGCGATTTACGATTCACAAGGAGATTAGTGAATCATGTGACACTATTCTAAAGTATTAGCCATTATTATCTTTTTTGAATTAGTGTAATAGGTTCTTTTTTTATTTTTTATCATGTATTAGGTTCTTAAGGGTCTATTATAAGCTTTAATTTAAATATATGTTCTCGAAAACTTGAATTACAGTTATAAAACAGTTTTTTTCAAATTAACAATTCACATTGCGATGTCCGCAAAACGAGTCATAGCACTACAAGTTGCCACTAGAGCAACATCTCGATCGTTACCGCAATCACGACATCCGCGATTTTTAATATATGTTTTTATCTCATTTATTTTAACCCCTTCGCAGGTCTTCCGCCTTCCCCACCTTCTATTTCTGGTAACCTTGCTGCTATAGATGACCATCCATATCCTGCTAACTATAAGGGCAACAGTGGAAGTTCGTTAAAGCCTCTTGGTGTTGATATACCGAAAAGACAAAACAATAGTTCGGATAAAAGCTTGTTGGCTGTGATAACAATATCTGCTATAACAGCTTTCTTAACAGTTGCCGGTATTGCATGGATCTTGATAGTGAGACGCAGAGGTTCAGCACCTCTCCCCAAAGAAGCTCCAATTACGACGGTCACTTCCTTAACAAAGCCATCAGGTACCTGAAATATGAGAACAATTTAAATCATGCTTAAGTTTGCATAACATATATTCTAAAGTTGCTAGTTACTACTTCCTTACACCTAGGGGTGTTCAAAACTGACCTGACGACCCCGATATTCATCCGACTTTGTTACTGAACCCGACTTCAAAATGAATTTAAAATTATATAAAAATTAATGGGCACACAAAACCTGATTTTGAACTTACCCAAAGCACTTGACTCAAAATTGACCCGATGACATGAATGAACACCTCTACTTACAACTAATCAGCTTCTTCTATCAATAGTCATGTCTCAATTGTGTATCTGATGTTACAGGACCTGCTATGGCTGTAGGAATTAAATCTTCTAGATCATTGTCTTTCAGTTCAGGGATGCTAAATTTTACGGGTTCTGCAAAGATTTTTAGTCTTGATGACATTGACAGAGCGACTAATGGATTTGACACATCGAGAATCCTTGGAGAAGGTGGATTTGGGGTTGTATACAGAGGCATTTTCGATGGTGGAGAGCAAGTGGCAGTGAAAGTTCTGAAGAAGGATAAACGCCATGGAATACACGAGTTTTTGTCCGAAGTTGAGATGCTTAGTCGTTTGCACCATAAGAACCTAGTTAAATTGCTAGGCATATGCACCGAGGACCACATACGATGCCTTGTTTATGAACTAGTTCCAAATGGAAGTGTCGAATCTCACTTACATGGTAAAGTCTATTTTTTTTTTCTGAGATTAATTTGATTTTTGAGATGTATATAGTGATATTGTGGCCTTTCTTTTCCATATGATTATCCCGAGAATAGACAAAGGAGTTTCACCTCTTGATTGGTCAACCCGCATGAAAATCGCCCTTGGGACTGCTCGCGGTTTGGCCTACTTGCACGAAGATTCAAATCCTTGTGTCATACATCGCGACTTTAAGTCTAGCAACATCTTATTGGAACACGATTTTACACCAAAAGTGTCTGATTTTGGATTAGCTAGAAATGCGTTGAACGAGGGAAATCAACCCATCTCAACTCATGTAATCGGAACATTTGGGTACGAACTCTTTCCTTTGATTCTTTCTTTATAGAACATTTTACACTACAATTAGGAAAGCATTTGGTGACAAAGGGTTTTTGTCACTAAAGGCATTTGGCGACAAAAATGGCGACAAAACAAGTCATTTGATTTCTTATCGATAATTTGAACATAAGTCACTTGATTCTTCGTTTTCTAACATATTGTGTTCAACAGTTACTTGGCTCCTGAGTACGCGATGACGGGTCATCTTCTTGTCAAAAGTGATGTTTACAGCTACGGGGTGGTGCTATTAGAGCTCTTAACAGGAAGAAAACCCGTAGACTTTTCAAAACCACCCGGTCAAGAAAACCTAGTAAGTTGGGCTCTCCCGCTTCTTGCCAACCAAGAAGGTCTCGAAATAGTCATAGACCCGTTCCTAAAGCCAAGTGCTCCGTTCGAAAGTTTCTTCAAAGTCGCTGCAATAGCATCTATGTGTGTACAGCCAGAGGTATCCCGCCGTCCCTTCATGGGAGAAGTTGTTCAGGCCTTGAAACTTGTGTGCAGCGAGCTTGATGATGCAAACGACCAGGACGAATCAGTAACCAGTTTCAACCCGGCAAAGGGTTCAGTCGATGAAGATAACAAGAGCGGTCCAATCTCGGCCGATTTTCAAGTATTCATCGGAACTCGTTATTCCGCATTTGGATATGAATCGGGCTCTGACGTCAAAGTACCAGCATCAGCTATTGATCTGTCGGGTGTTTCTGCAGATTTCGAAGAATGTGAATATCAAAATTCACAAAGGCAATTCAGCTCGGGACCTCTGGGATCGAGAACTAAAATACCATTTTGGCAGAGATTTGGTCGATTTTCTAGAGGAAGCATGAAGGAACATCTCTGGTCAGGAACCCAATAATATGCCTAGATGTCCTTTGAAGTTGCGGATTGAACGAAGTTCAGGTAAAATTTTTTTCGGTAAATGCTTGGACTCGTCTGAATCCTCGATGTCGTAGAAATCAAGCTTCACGGTGTGGAAATTTCCTATATGCTCCCGCCTTATTCAATCGTTGTAATGTGGTGATTAGCTCTTCAGCTTTCAGGTGTATAAATAATGTCTTGTGATTCGAGTTTATAGATCCGTTGATGAAGTATTCTTGTTGTATTGCTTGTTATATTCATGTATCTTGGTTTCTTGCTTGAGCATTCCAAACTGTATTAATGGAGTAAGTGTATAGAGGTCATTTTCTTTCCTCATACCTTGTGGTGATGGGTGGCGTGAAGGTCACTTTTTATAGTTGAGATTCGTATGTTGTTCATTGTAAATTTCGATTGATGACTGAAGGTGAGAGTTACGACTTTCATGGTGGGGAGGCAATGGGAAAACATTCTTCTGGTTAGCCCGGTGTAGGCTTCACTTCTTACTTGTCCAGGTGGGTTCGATGAATCGTGCTTGCTGGAGCAGGGACAATGGGACGGGAAATTGAATTTTAACTTGCCAAGACTCGGACCTATTGGTATCAAAATCGCCTGAGCGGTGACTTAGGTCTTGGCTTTGGTGCTACTTTGATATGCGAGGAAGAGATAATGATTATTTGTTGTGCTGCCCGATTGTGTTGTCATAAGCTCGGAAAGTCGTGCTATCATACAAAATGCATTTGTTTTCTCCTCTTCGAATGGCCCAAGAGGGCACATTACCCAAGCAGCTAGGCAAAGTTTGACATTTATTTCCCAGAGCTACTAAAAAAAGTTAAAGTTTTTTGTTCGCTGTTAGTAATAGTGGATAAAGGTTTAACCTTATTGATCAGGTCTCCTTTGTTGGCTGTTAGTACAAAGACCTGGTCAAAAAAGTCAATCTTTTTTTGTTGTTACTAACAGTGAACAAAAAACTTGACTTTTTTACCAGCCTTTTTTATTCGCTGTTAGTAACAATAAACAACCTTATACTTCAAACTTGGAAAATTCATGTTTAATTTGAGAAATAAGTTTATCTCATTCTTATTTTAAGAAGTATTTTTATGTTTTTTTTGCTTAAATGATTCAAATTTTCACATTGGGTTCATACTTCGTAGCTTGTTCCAAGGGACACAAAGTCAAGCCAAGAACTGATTTAAATATCAAAGCAAAAAAGATGGAAAATGATTTTGCCCGGCTGCTCGGGTAATACGTGCTTATTTTGGGAAATAAGTTTATCCCATGCCTATTTTAAGAATTCTTTATATTTTTTTACTTAAATAATTCAAATTTTCACCCAATGTTCTCATGATGCGCTTTTTGAGACCATATACTTTCAAAACGAACAAGACACTACACACTAAAGGACGTGAAATTTGTGGGATAACATACTCAATGTGTTGGGAACAATTTGGGAAAAATGGAATAAAATAAATTTTTTTTAAGAAAATTTCCAAAATAAGCTTCGGGTAATTTTGATTCTTAAAATAAATGTCTTTATATCCAAATCTTAATTAATTTTGGAAAATTTTAATTTCTAAAATAAACTTCAGAAAATTTTAGTTCCAACAATAAGGGAAGACATGTTATGTGATGTACTGCTGAGTGCTACCTTCTCTTGTCATAGGAATAAGAAACTTAACGAACTTAACATGTTATGTGTCACAAAATTATTGAAAGCCATTTTTTTAGGAAAAATTATTTAGAATAATCGACTTTTTTTTTATCTTTCTATAATAATCCAAATAATCCAAACTATCAACTAACCATCAATAATTTCATGTACTGTAACATTAAACCCGGAATGTGTTAGAAAAAAATGACCGACTGTTATAGGTAATATAGCTGTTGCATTTGAATTTTACATTGCATCTTCATCTCTCTTCCTTTCTTATTACAGTACATCTTCTCCATTAAAACCCACATCCATATTTCTCCATTACAACCCAAAAATCAGCTCTCATCTCCTTCTTCTCTATTTTTTTTCATCTCTCTCATGTCATGAAGACCATTACCACAAGAAGGTCAATTACAAGGAAAAGCACTAATGACCCGTTTGGTTGGTGGTAATAAGCACTAATGACCCGTTTGGTTGGTGGTAATAAATAGTGTTAATGAGAATGAAAACTAGTATAATTTTGGTTGAAAAATCTTTTGTTTACCTTGATGGTCATGCTTGTCCAATTTCAATTATTTCATTTTCTTCATTAAAATTTATTGTAGGAGAGACGGTATTAGGTGGTCATGGAAATTTATAAATAAAAAAAACTTTTTTATGATCAAAGTTTCATTACTATGAAATGATATGAAACTTTTGATAAAATTTTACACATAAATTATTTTCATTTTCATTATTTAATACCACTAATCAAACGGACCGTAAATGTGGTATTCTAGCTAAATTGCAAATTTATCAATACTTGATTGTATTTTGTTTATAGGACTTAAATTGCAAATTTTGTTTTCAAAAGTAATTGTAATTTAATTGCAAAATTTTGTGATTATGATTTACGCCTCGCGCAATGTCTATATTCGGTATTTGAACGGCATTTGGAAGTTCAATTCATACGGCCCTTACAATGCTCTGTGTAGTTAATAAATTTAATATGTAATTACTTTAATTATCAAAAAATAGAGTTGCATTCTTGTAGTATTAGAATTTAATTCAATATGTAATTCAGTATGTAACTGCTTTGTGTACCAGCTGAAATCATTGATTTAATTATCAAAAAACAATATTTACAAAACGAAATTCTGGTGCACTGCTGCGTCACAACCGAGAATAAGCTTCAATGGAGATCTTCTTCAATGGTGGATTTGGAAGTGAAAAGGTTTTGGTAGGTGAAGTAAATGTAAATTAGTAATGTAAGTAAAAAGGTAAGAAAAAAAATTAAATTAAAGCCAGTATAAATCGTTAGTAGGTGAAGAAATAACATTTTAGGTTAAATGATATATATCTATGATTAATTGATAGTTGGAATTTTTCTTTTCAAGAAATGTTGAATTAATTTGGCTGATTTTTCTTTTTTTATTGATAACCAATTTGCTAAGTTTTCCAACAATAAAAATTCTTATTATTACGATTTTTTTCAGTTATTTATTAGAAGGTAGAAGAGAACATGAGATTATTTTGTTTAGTTTGTTAATAACAAGAGTTTTTGAGCAGTTATTTTTTAAAATAAACAGGATCGTCTGATTTATTTTTAGGCCTTAGAGTGAAAGATGAAAATAACTCCTAAAACTTTAAGGTGTACTAAATAATACTTCCTCCAAACCAATTTAGTTGTCCCATTTCCTTATTTGGCAAAGTCTTTTTAGTTGTCCCATTTCTATTTTTGTCAATCTTTTTTTTACCTAAATACCCTTAGTTCACACACATAATTACGAATATACCCCCATATACCTTACTTATCTAACTATCTTTCACTACTTACCCTTCACTATTTACCCTTTTTAATGGACCCCACACTATTCTTAATAACCGTGCCCAAGCAAATGGGACATCTAAATTGATTCGAAGGGAGTATGATATTGATTTGTTTTTGTATTGTTGATATTTTAACTATTTTATAAAAAAACTCTACTAATTCATATTACATAACAAAAAATGTAAATTATACATAAATTTAATTTTAGTTAATATCAATCTGTACATAAAAATATATTTTTTAAGCCTTAAAAAATTTGGAAATTTAGGCGATTATCCTCTTTATCCTTGCTAATCATGACCATAAACATAAGAATAAAATTCTCATAAAAAGTTCAAATTCTTATGATTATTTTCTTTTATAAATTCCTAGACATTTACTAATTTTTTTGTGTAACACTAAGAAATGTTAATTTCTATGAATTAATAATCAAGCTTTGTTTGTTACTCTCCATATATTTTTTGTTTTAGGTAACTTTTATTTATTTTTGTATTTAAGTTAGAGCACCAAAAGACCCTTCAACCCTAAACCTAATCAACTATCAAATATCAATTCTTCTACAAGTAATCTCTGTAAAACCCTAATCCACTAATTTAAACCTTCATGGGCCATGATTTCCATGAAACCCACTACTACTCACTACATTAAATTACTTAAATACCCCTCTACTTATTTGGTTATTTCTATAAATACCTCGTAGTGATTCATTTTTACATTAGACTTATATTTTTTACCGTTACTGTGCTGAAATTTACAGCAAATCTAATATTATTCGAATCATCATACTTAAACAATTATTCTTCATTCATCCAACAATCTATTAATCATTTTTTATTCCGATTATTATAGTTTATTAACTCTCATTCTTGAATTGGCTTAAGTATTGTGTAGTTTGACCAAATAATTAGTGTGTTTTTCTGACAGTTGTTTTTTTAATTTTTAGTAATAATGGGCCAGACTTATTTAAAATGATTTCTTTTATAAAAATGATTTCAAATAAGAATTTGAATTAACTTTTTTTTCATTTAACTCCACATTTATATCCCTTTATTTCATTTACTAATCAGCTGCTCCAAAAAAACTACTCTTTTTTTTCTTTTTAATTTGTATTAATTAGAATTTTACCCATATATCCAATGCGTCTTATAGACCTCTCTTAATTATTCTTCACATTTTTAGCATTCCCCTATTTCCTTAACCTCCTACTGTTCTATCCCTACTCTCCATAACTTCTGCTAGCATCTGTCGTCTGCGGCCTTCATATACAGCCTGGTTCATTGGTCCTGGCCTCCATCTTCGTGGCGGCATCATCTCTTCCGCATACCGCATCATTACTCCTGTAACTCCACGATTCTGAAATCTTCTCTGATTCTTTTCTTAATTGTTTGCAGTCTTATGTAAATTTCTTTGGTCTTTTATTTAGCAATTAGATGAGAAATATTTATTTATTTGTTTATTTATTTTGCAATTGGATGAGATTTTTTGGTTTTATATTGACATTTCATTTTTTTAGGGAATTTTTTTCAAAAAATTAGGGCTTTTCAATTTTGTGTTATGTTGATGATTAAAAAATATAGTCTAAAATTATTTTATATTTTTTCCTTTATTATCGTTTAATTCAATATTTCTGAAGAGTGAAGAATTATGTTGCATCACAGCATCGGTGCATTTTATTTGGGTTATCAGTGTGGATAATTCAATTCACTTTTTTCTAGTATTGATTATTTGATTAAAGACCTTTAATATTAATCCCACCCCACTTTTGAGTTTGTTTTAACTTAATCTTTTGAGCTGCCACTTGATGTTGTTTAAAAATTATAGCTTGATTTAGATTAATGGCCTGAGATTATTGTTGAGTTATTTTGCTTTTATACTCCATTTTGGAGTAATAAAATTTTTTGAGTATGTTTTACAAATAAAATTATGCTGAAATCTCTACAAAATTTCCTTAATATTTCCTTTTCATGTTGCTATACTAGTGATCCTGGATACACCACTATGCATATGTTTGCTGATTATTAGTAGATATAGAAACTAGCGTTATTTTTTTCTTTAGGTGCTTGCAATTGGTTGGATTCCTAAATTCTTATTATAATATGCTTGCTTTTCTTATGAGGAAGTTGGAACAAAATCTAATAAAAGTTGATAATGTTGTATCTTTTCAATTTTATGTTGAGATTTTGTTGTATGCGGTCAGGTTCACAATCAATAAAGAATGGGCAAACGATTTAAGAGGACTCGAGGTATCACTTCCCATGTTTTTTTAGGTTCTAGCTGGTAATAATGTATTTGCACGAGTTTTTTTCTTATTGTGATTTGATTAATATCATTTCCTCTGTCAATTATCGCCTGGTTCTTGAAAAAATATCCATTGTCGAATTTGTCTAAATTGCTTAAATTTATGACCAACCTTGGTGTAGTGTTGAAAGGATAACATTTGTGAGTGACTTTAAAGGGAAAGATAAGTTTAGGTTGATTCTGATGTTAAATTGTTAATTTTTAGTTGTTTCTAGCTACAAACTGCCTAACTTTAGTTTCAAAAATATTGAACAAGGGAGGTAGAATAAAATTTAACAAACACTAAATAGATGTGAATAATATATAACATGAATGTATGGAGTTTGGTTTTTATGGTCTCTTTATTGAGATGCTTCTAACCAACTGATACCATACTTGTTTCTAAGTTCTAGTTGATGTCTATGCACATTTTGGGTTAGATAGAAATGTATGTTACATACAAAATTACAAACATAAACATAAATCATCTTTTGTTTTCATCTAAAGTAAATATGGCTTGAATAAGTTTATTTATTTGGTACATGCTAAAGTAGGAACACTTTCAACTACAGATAGCGGAAACTACCAAAAGAGTCTCAATATTTAAGTATAGTAAAACAGATTTCGAAAATGTGTTTGAATGATAAATACACTATTAACTTTTTTGATGCCCTACTACAAGTGATTTGCTATTATTTTCTAGGTTATTTAGCAAATTATCGTAAACCTAGGAATTTCGTCTTCCTCCACATCCTCATTTTCGTCATCATCAAAAGCTACAATTTTCACATTTCCTTCGTAAATATCATCTAAATCAGAATTAATTAGCCACAAGAAAAATGTAAGTAACA
The DNA here is from genome assembly GCF_026212465.1 of Amaranthus tricolor. NCBI lineage: Eukaryota > Viridiplantae > Streptophyta > Magnoliopsida > Caryophyllales > Amaranthaceae > Amaranthus > Amaranthus tricolor. Next base: position 21,925,715 of record NC_080057.1, on the reverse strand, counting down.
CAATATTTAAGGGATACAAAAATTAAAAAATCTCTTCGGAAGGGGGCAAATTCAATAATATGATTGAAGTGTGAGCAGGATTCCTATTCCACCAACTATGCAACTCAAAAGAAAATTGAAATCCCATCTTTCTTCATTCCATTAGCGAAAGAACATTAATAAGAGTTGAGAAACCAAGTACATTACTTAAATGTCTATATTTGATAATCGTAAGAATTAAACCTAGAATTTTGTCTGTACAAATTCTTGACTGGATTCCTTGGCCCACTTATATTTTCACTCTTCGTTATTTACCTGCCTACTGTTTTCGTATTTTTTAGTTGTGGCACTTCCTATTTTTTGATGCCATATTAACTATCACCTTTCCACCATGTGTGCCCATCATTCTCTTTTTCCACACATTTTCTTTTGTCTCTTCCCGCTTGCCTCACTTGACATTTCTCGTTTTCTACATCTTAATTAATTTGTGTGTTGGTAATAGTGTAAAAATGCAATTTTGGTCATGATTGTGGTAATGTTTATAGTGATAAGTGATGCGATAACGAGAGTGATGCGGTTGTTGTTGTTGCTAATTATCAGTTAAGATTATGAAACATCCCTTCAATCAGTCTTACACATGGGCTTTTTACACCTTTACAAATGCAGATAGTGTTGATTGGATAGATTTGAAAACCTTTATGACTTGGCCGATACAATATGGTTCAACTTTGTTTTTGTGTTGTGGTGTTAACCACTTGGTGGCTACACAAAGACCATTGTATAAGAAATGAATATCATTGTTTGAGTTTAGGCTAATGTGTTGTGTTTTTCATTACAAGTGTTATCTTGATACACTTTTTTAGATGTGACCATACAATCCTAGACTTGTAGATTGAAACATTTTTCATTCAAACATTAATATGGAGATTGGGGAACAAAGTGTGTGCAGGGGGATTTGGTGGGAAGTTTGCGGCTTTCTGTACCTCGGGTTTGGAGTAAATAATGTGAGTCACAAAACGAGCTAAGTTTGACTCTTGCACACATATGAACATCTAAATCTAATACTTATTAGCTATAAGCCATTCTATGTGAGGTTTCTTTTTGATTGATGCCCAGGCATTGCTGAGTTGATAGATAATGAATTGCTTGATAAATTTTGAAGCGCTATAAGGGTTTATTTAACCTATCTGCTATCTCCAGGGGTATCCATTTCTCCAGTGATCTTTGCTTTTTTAGTTGATCGTTGGTTTTTTTTGTCTGCATGATATGTCAATCATGAACGTAAAATTACTCTTATAAAAACTTAGATTTTACTAGTTATGTGTGATGATTCCATATAATCTAGAATTGCTATTGCGAGACCAGGTTCTCTCTCTTTGAGTATTGTTTCCACATATCAATCCTGCTGTTTCTGCTATCTCAGAGCACATTTTACTGACCTAATATGTTTTTAATCTCCTGGTCTCTGGGTTTCTGGTTTTAGGCGCTGAGGATAACACTAGAAGAAATAGTGGTATAGGTAATGCCTTGAGTGATAATGAAGACACATCAATGGACGATGATGATGTCTCTGATGCAGAGACTGGATTAAGAGAAGACAATGCCAATGGTCTCATCAGTTCATCCTTAAGTCAAAGGTGATTATAACTATGATATATTACTGTTTTTGTGCATCTATGCCATCTATTTTAATTACTGCTTTTATTCCCTTTTAATCCTTTTATGTTATATCTCTTTAGCTATTGTAAAAATGTGGATAACTCTTTGTTGACATTTTTAATCCATGCAACTGAAGTTTATAGGTGATGAATACAGAAATGGAATAGGAGATACCATAGTATGTTTGTATTTTGTAGTCTACTAAGAATCTTGTTAATGCAACTGCATTTTTGGTGTGCAAATTCTGCAAAAGGAAAGAGAGGATTTCAAAAGTCATACCTTTACACTCTCTTACTGGAAAAGTTTCTTTCTTTCCTGCCCTTATGTTGTGAAAGACTGAAAATTAATGGTTTAGAGCATTATGGCATCTTAATGGAAAATCTGTCTGTATCATGTTCAATATCGCTTGCTTTCTGTAGAAAATTCGTGAAGTTTCTTGATAGTGACTTGGGACATTTTCCCCCTAACTAAAAGGTTCAGAGGGAGACCCTTGATAAAAAAATTGTGACATTTTCCTTAATGCCATTGAGTAGAGCTACTAAAATAACTGTATTTGGGAAGAGTTTGACTTATCAATATATATATTTTTCTTCAATTCATTTTATGATGTATTCTATTGGAATGTTCATGCAGTACCTTTGGAGTTCATATAGCCCAAAAGTTGTCTTCTAAATACATTGAAAAGTTATTGAAACGAAAATGGAAGTATAAGTGGAATAAACCTGTTTCATACTCTAGCAATTGCATATGGATGGGCACTGGGGATTGTTTACCGGAGGTATCTATACTTACTTTCTTGATGTATTAAAAGGTCCTAGTTCTTATATTCACTGCTATTTAATTTGAATGTGGAGTGAGGATGTTGTTATTATAAGAATATTATTGTTATTATGCCCTTTAAAACCTCATGTCATATAGCTGCTAACATATTTTCATGTGTCACATGCATATTTAATCTAGCTCGATAGACTTATACCTTAATTCTATACGGTCCACATGCACATTAGGTTTGCATTAGCCTTAGTTAAATCATTTTGTTCATTAGTGGGTTATTAAATTTAAGATGCTTCTATGACTTTCCTTGTCAAAGCATATATTTGGATTATAGGCCACATTTTGTGTGTGGGGGGTTTCTGTATAAGGGTATTATGGGTACTTAAATATAAGTTGGTTAGAGAAAATTGTATAAATAAAAAAGGGAAGGATTAGAGAAGGGGATCAGGAAAAATTGTAAACACATTGTCTGGAACAGTGATGGATTCAGTCTATCATAGTTTCTTTAAATCTTTTGCTTCAATCTCAAAAATAGGGTTTTGTTTAAATTGGAATTTGAAAAATATTAAAAAGGGTGGAGGAGGATTAGGGGATACGTATCGATATTTTGCAATTTTTTTCGAAAAGAGAAGAAAAACTTTTATAACCATATTTGCAAGCTTCCATTTTTCTCTTTCTGCTTCCTAGAAAGTTTCCAAATTTTATTTTCATAAACAATATTGTCGAACAGGTTTTTCTTTATAAATTAAAGAAAAAAATCGTGAAAACATAATTGATCTACTGAGTAGGTGTTTGATTCATAATGGTTTCAAAGGTTATTATCTTAATAAGTATTATGGACATGGCAGCAAAATTGACATATTGGCTTGAATTATGTGATATGACTATTCTCAAACCAGAATGATCAATGTAGATAGACGAGACTCTATAGTGCAATTCTGCAGATATGGACATGAAGAGTAATTGAAAGAAGACAAGGGTAAATGTTTTTATTCCCGAGAAAACAAGATAACTAGAGTCTTCGAGTGACTCCCAACAACAATCCACATACACCACTATATATACACAGAGAAGACCCACACAAAACAGAAACCAAAACTAACTAACAACCCCCCAAACTAAATTCTGAAGTACACCTACAGTCAAGTGAGTTGTATCAGTATGTATTCGGAAATGGTAGAAATCTAGATCTTCGAAGAGGGATATAATGGAAACAATATGCGATTACCTTACCAGGCTATACAATTGGGATTAATAATGAGGGCTTATTGATGGAAGAGAAGAAGAGTATGCTTTCAAAGATAGTGTCAATTTGGCTTAAGTAAACAAATACAATCATTTGGAAGGTAAAATTGTTCTTCATGGTGGTGCTTGGCAGAGTTTGTGCTAGCAAGTAGAAACATGTTGACTACGGCCACGGGTTAGGATGCCATTTTGGAGGAGATGTAATTTTTCATGAGGATGTTTTGCCATATCTTTAAGGGGATACCAAGCTTTGATGCAGAGTGGGATCTCAGAAGGATAACTAGTTGTGCATGATCATTGGTTGGGGAAATCCTTTTAGGAACAAGAAATGTTTATTCTATAGCAGACTAGACTATGTAGGGAATACTTCCAGATACCAGTTCTCCCAAAAATCTTTGGATGTGTTAATGATATCTTTTAGTATATATTACTATAATTTTGTAGGTGTTTGCATTTATATTTTTATTTTTGAGATTGATATGTCTACTAGTTTGTGGTCATTTTGACATGCCAGTGTTTTACTATCGCATATGAGATTTGCCTTAAGTGCATTCTGGTCATTTAGGGTTTAACTTCGTCATGATTACATTTGTTATATGCTTCATCTTCTTAGTCTTGTGTGGACTCTTTTTCTATAGATATTTGGTTCATGCTGCTGCTGTTAGCTTTAAATTGAATAAAGAGTATTAAGCATATTTCACAATGTTGTGGATGTTAATGTTGAACTAAATGTTCTAGGATTCCATTGCCGCCGCTCCTTACGGACTCAAATTGAAGTTGTACAAGCACTGGTTAGATGTCTACAATGCATCTGGGGGAAAAGATTTTCAGTCCTCGAAGCAAAGATTATTTTTCTCCCTTTGTAAGTGAATCATATTGATAAGCACAACTTCCCTTACATTTTGTTTAGGTTTGTTATTTATTGTTAGTAAGACTTATCTTAGTGAGGGAAATTTTTTCATATTCTGAGGCATAGATACTTACCACAACTATATGAACCTCTTCCTTGTGAATTGTGATTGGTTAAAATTTGTTGGGCGAGTCCTGTTGAATCTTTATGTGATGATAGGTTAAAATGCGTTAGGTGAGTCCTGTCGAATCTTTCTGCTCCATCACAGAACCACCTCCAAAAGGAAAAGAATATTTTCGTCCTCCTTTCTGATGATAACAAATGAATAGTTTTCAAAATTTGTCATTGATATTTGGTGTGCTGGGCACTCGCTTGTAAATTTGACCATATATCTCTTGTCATGCATGAATGGACCTCCTTTTGGCTTTTAAGTTTTTACGATAAGTACTTATAGGAAAGAATTATCTTAAGTGGACACCAATATCACCAAGGGGTACAAGAGAGCTAATGGCAGCTTGATTGTAATTTTGACCTTAGATCTTCTAGTATGTTTGTGTAAGTTATCAAGATTAAATTGGAACAAGATCTTCAACTTTTAAATCATCTTTTGAATCCCGGAATATATTATAAGCAGAGAGCACATGTGGCCTTTTAAGATCTTTTTTCTCTAAACCTCTACATAAATGTTTTACCTTATTTATCTTCATCATCTATCCATGAGTGCTGGTAGGGAAAGAAGGGGTTTGAATTGTTTACAATTCCTCTTTTAGTTCCACGGGTGTAGACGTGCGCTAGAATGTTATGTTGTTTTTGCTATTCTGCTTAATGTGTGTGCTTTTCTAGGTAATAGTTATAGAGATATACTCCATTACAACAAAAAACCCTTCTACTATAAGGGTTCAGATGAAGACTCAAGTATAATGGATGCGTATATAATGCATTCGGTCAGTTTTTCTTTTTACCAAACAACATCATCATTATTATCTCTTTATGAGTATTCTAACAGTTTTTGACTTTGAAATTTTGCTTGCTTCGCCTTTTCAGCTTAATCATGTTTTCAGAACCAGGGATCTTATCACAAAAAATGATGCAAAACTATCCAAGCACCGGGAAACTGCTAGGGAAGAAGTCATGACTAGTGACAGTTTCCTTGATCAAGGATTTACTCGCCCAAAAGTAAGTTTTAACAATCTTCATCTCTGCTGTATTCTCTATTCAGTCTATCTAAAAGAATGAGGAAATCCTAAATGTTATGTTTATTCAAGTTTGCATTAGATGTACTTTCTGAAGTTTCTTCCCAATTGTTTCCTGTTTTACAAGGGAACTCTTGTGATTACTCTTGGTTTACCCGACTTTGAACTTTCTGTTGAAATTAACAGCTTTTTTTCAGACTTAAAGGGATGACTTGATTTATGTAGATAAAAATAATGACCTCATATACTTATTTCTTAAAGATTAAATCTTTGAACTTTTAAGATCATAAGTATTGCTCGTACTAGACTGACAAATAGTATGTCATTGCAATATATTATTACCTGTATTAAGGTCTTTCTTTAGCCTACATTGGCAACAAGTTTTAGCATTTTGCTAGACACGAATTAAATGTCGTCTGTTAGCTCTATTAGTTTGTGGCAGGATATTGGGATAAATGGTACTTATGACTCGCCTTTTATTCTTGACTTCCTGTGTAAGATTTGAACCTAGTAGTTTTCAATAAGTCATGAAATACTCTCTCCGTCCTCCCTATGTGTCCCCTTTTTTTTGACAATATTCATCAATCATACTTAATTTGTATTTTACTCTTAATCCATCTATAAGTTATTACAGGGTCAAGTGGGGTTTTGTTTGATTTGTCTCAATGCAAGATCATTAATATCAAATTTTAATAATTTTTAATTATGTTAAATTATAGATATTAAAACTTAAATAAGTGCATTGACATGTGTACCAAACTAAATAGGTTACATTGGGCGGGACGGAGGGAGTATCTCTTATGTTGCTCCTAGAATTACATCTGTTTCTCATTTTGTTACTGAATGAAATCTCGTTGCTATAAAACCGATTATATTTTTTTTTTGTGTGAGAACTCAAACTTGAATTGCTAACTCCAGGTGCTTATTCTCTTACCACTAGCAAGCATTGCTCTCAGATTTGTTAGGAGACTAATTCAGTTGACGCCATCAGCAAATAAGGTAGAGATTTTACTTGATCTTATATATATTTTTTACTTCTCTGCATATTGGTTTTAAATGGCAGTAATATTGGCACAAAAATAGCATTCTTGATACATATATATATGTACATTTTTCATGCTCATTCAAACCCCCAATGGTGGATGCAACATTTCCTTATTTGCTAGTGTTATTAAAGATAATAGTATATTACTGTCAAATTCAGGGTGAATTTGTTTGGTTGTACTTAGTATTTGTTTGAAACTATGAAATAAGACATGATTTACTGGAGTGGAAGGATTATGCAGTGTAAAATAAGAATAATCTTTTCACAGTAAGTCGGTAAGTATTATGGAAGGACATGTTAGCCAAACTCTTTGTGTGTAGTTTGATTGATTCTCCTATCATATCAGGTCAATGTGGAGTATATGGATCGGTTCAATAAGGAGTTTGATGCTGAAAAGGCTGAGGATGATGTTGAGGCTATGGATTCAAAGTTTAAGAAGCCTTCAAAACCATCTGACTATGAGACTCTTTTTGGTGGTAATAATGATGACCACTTCATGGTTGGGATAAAGTTTACTAGGTATTACCTTGTTATTTTTCCTTTAACTGACTTGGTTCTTATTAATTGTATCCAAGTTCCATTTCTACTTCAATGATATTGCAAACTGAAGTAGGGTTGTTGAATTCAAATCTCTTAGATCTAGTTGCTTGTGGTTATAGTACAAAAATATGGTTTCGAACACGCTCGCGGTTACAGTTGTGGCACGGATTTTGCAACCAATGCGGGTGATTTTGCGGTCAATGCGTCCTATATGTTGGTTGCTCAAAACCTTTATAGTACGTCATAAAACGATGATGTGGTCTTGTTTTTGCTCTAGTGGGGTGAATTTTTTTCTTTAACTAGTTTGTTATCGACTTCAAGCCTAGAGAGATGGGTAATTTTGTCTTGTTAGTTACTTTTTGTAGAGTTTGAGAAAGAACCAAATAAGTTAGGCACTTGTAGAATAAGCTTCTAATATACAAATTTGTGATGTGTAGGTGATGTCACTGGCATGTGGATTTCAAAGAGAAATAATGTGAGTAAATATGATAGTGAGAATATTAAATGAAGAAAGGTGGGGAAAAGTTGAAAATGCGAGGGTTAACATGGGAAAAATGTAGAATAATACGTCATTCAAGTAGAAAAACAAAAAACTTTACCAAATTGAAAAGATGAACTAACAAACTAAAAACAGTTTAGAAAGTTGTATATATATATATATATATATATATATATATATATATATATACACACACACACACACTAAGAGGATCATATAAAAACCACATATAGTGGTAAAAACTAAAAATCAGGGGTACATATTCAACTTTTAGAGGCACATATTTTGAAGAGGGTACATAGTTTAAGTAAACTTTTTAATATTAAAAAACACATGTACTTCATTTGTACGCCGTAAAATACTTATGTACACAAAAAATTGGTTTTTACGGTTTGTATTACTTTAATATTTTTTAATAGATACTCTTTCATATATATATATATATATATATATATATATATATATATATATATATATATATATATATAAGTTTTGGATCACGTGAAAACTGAAAACAGGTGTACATAAAGCTTAAATGGTGTACATATTCCAATAGCAATTCTGTAAATAATTGGATATTTTCTAAACGGTGTACATAGATGCTTAAAAAGTGTACATATTCGGATGCATTTCTATAAATAATATGAACTTTTTCCTTCACAAAAATATGTATACCCTGTAAGATAGTATGTACACCTGCTGCCATAATATGTATATGTCAGTTTGGTTTTCAGTTGTCACCACTTTAGTTGTTTTCACCCGATTTTGCCCATATATATATATATATATATATATATATATATATATATATATGGTCAAGTTCCATTGAGAACCAAACTTATATGAGAACCGTGAGAACCAAAATCTCCGATAAAAAGGTGTTACTTTTTCACAGAAAGGTGTTACTTTTGCACAAAAAACTGTTACTTTTGTTTTTAAAAAAGATCTGGTACTTTTTAGCAAAAAAGTGTTACTTTCAGAAAAAAATATAAATATAAAGTAACACGTTTCTTTTGGAAAAGTAACATCTTTTTATATAAAAAGTAACACCTTTTTGTGAGTTTTTTTCAGAATTTTTTTCTTAAAATAACACTTATTTGTCTAAAAGTGTTTTTTTTTTCAAAAAAATAACACTTTTTTTTACCTAAAAGTAACACCTTTGGAGTAAAAAAGTAACACTTTTTTGTTAGGCAGGTTGATTCTCACTTGAACTTCTTCCTATATATATATATATATGGTCAAGTTCTAGTGAGAACCAAGCTTATATGAGAACTAAAATCTCCGACTAAAATGTGTTACTTTTTCACAGAAAAGGTGTTACTTTTGCACAAAAAAAAATGTTACCTTTATTTTTAAAAAAATCTGGTACCTTTTAGCAAAAAAGTGTTATTTTCAGAAAAAAATATACAAAGTAACAAGTTTTTTTTTGGAAAAGTAACACCTTTTTATATAAAAAGTAACACGTTTTTGTGAGTTTTTTTCAGAATATTTTTCTTAAAGTAACCACTTATTTGCCTAAAAGTATCGTCTTTTCTTTTCAAAAAGTAACATTTTTTTGCCTAAAAGTAACACATTTGTAGTAAAAAAGTAACACTTTTTTGTTAGGTAAATTGGTTCTCACAGTTCTCATATAAAGATGGTTCTCACTTGAATTTCTTCATATATATATATATATAGGATCAAATAAGAAGGATTTTAAAATGAGAAGGGTGAGAAGATTTTTGTTTGATTTTGTTTGGTTACTATATATACAAGAAAGAATACTATGTTATAAATTAAGAACATTTTAAAAATTATTTTATAGTTACCTTTCTGTGTAACATAGTTACTATTACAATTATGAGTTTTTGGCTCAATCGTGACTATAGATTTTTATTATTTTAGTGAAATCAAGGGTGTAGAGTCCTTCTTAACCTTCTCATTTTCAACCCCTTCATATATATATATATATATATATATATATATACATATATACATATATATATACATATATACATATATATATACATATATATATACATATATACATATATATATACATATATACATATATATATATATATATATATATATATATATATATATATATATATATACAGGAGCAAGATTATGTGAAAACCACTAAAGTGGTGAAAACTGAAAACCAGACTTAGATATACAAATTGTGACTAAAGGTGTGCATACTATCTTATAGGGTGTACATATTTTTGTAAGGGAAAAAGTTTATATTATTTACAAAAATGTCATCCGAATATGTACAATTTTTAAGCATGTATGTATACTTTTTAGCAAATCTTCAATTATTCAAATCCTATATATATATATACACACACACACATATACACACATACACACAAGGAGGATCATGTGAAAACCGAAGTAGTAAAACTAAAAACCATGAGTACGAATTTAACCTTTAGGGGACATATTTTAAAGGGGGCACATATTCATTAGGTAGATATATTTAGTGAACTTTTTTATTATTTAGAAGAATTAAAACATAATAAACATGTACCTCATTCCTCATATGTACCCCTAAAAAGACTTATATACTTTGGAAATTAGTTTTTATGTTTTTTGCCATTTAGTGGTTTTTAGTAATTCCTCTCCCTATATTTATGTATGTGTGTATATGTATACAATTTGCCAAAAAAATATTTTATGCTCCCTCAATTTTTTGATGTTTGACCTTGAGGCAAAAGGAGACAAAATCGGGAGGGAGAATCTTATGCTATAGTGAAATTAATTTTAGAAAGCATAAATTTACTTAACAATGAATCCCTATTTTTTTCATTTGCCATTTTTGAACAAGAATATTTTTAATATGCCACATTCAGGGTTTTAAAATGATGACAAAAGTGTGATTTTAAAAATATCAAGAAATTAGATGCATTTGATGATGATAATAGAAGAAAATAGCATGATAACAATTTAACAATAGTTGAAAAGTTAAAGAGAAGAGAGGAAAGAGAAGTTTCTGAACTTTCTTAAAGAGGAAGAGAACATTTAATAAACGCAATATCAAACAAGAATCAAGTTTTTTATTAGAATCAATTGAAGATAAATTCGTAGTTTTGCAAACCACCAAGGACATATTGGTAAAAATACTTTCTTAGAATGACAAATATTTCGGTATAAACAATATACTTTCTTATGTTTATCGACATTCAACTAATTTCTTATTCTAAATCAGATATGTTAAGAGACATGTGAAAATTAATTTGTTTGTCTCTTAAGATATCCGATTAAAATAAGAAATTTGTTGAATGTTGATAACAGAAGTTGTTGTTCACTTTGGATATTATACTATAATAAAGAAATTTGTCTTCTTTAGATTTATAACAGTTTGATGTTTTTTTTTTGTTGTTATTTTGATTAAAACTAGTGATCTTGTTTTTTCAGGAAGAGTATACGGTTGTACAGTGATTTTTATTCTTCAGACATGATCGTTTCTTCACCTCTCGGCTTGATCACTGTAAGGATAAATCTCTCGTGCTATTATAATTGCCTAAAAATAATGGCATGTGTAAATAATATTTCTTGATGTTGAATTATCTAGGTTGGATCTTTCTTTTTTTAATTAGTGTTTGTATCAAAAATTTTACCTTGGGCTTTCCCCTTACATGAGTAGTCTATTGAGACTACTTTTGTAAATTTGATCAGAATATGAAGTTATGAACCCAACAAGAGGCTTGAGGTGTGAAATAATTTGGGAATGGGGGTGGCATGTAAATATGTAACATGTTTAATCATGTTGATAAGTTGAAAACTATGGGTAATCCCATTGTAAGTCCTCCATGTTAAATATGTCTTATTTTGTGTGTATTTGAGCTTCCCACAAAAGAATAGTGTAGGATATGTCTAGATTGATCTTTTTCTTTTTAAGATTCGTTGAGCATATTAGTTGATGATGCTATATAATTGAATTGCGAATTTTAGGTGCTTGGTTATGTTTTTCTGTTTTGGTAGTATTAAATCACCAACTTATCCAAAAAGTTTGCTTTTGATAAGCTTTACAGTTGTTTGTATGAGTAATTGTTTTACTATTTGTAATTATCTTCAACTTAATATCTTTTCACGGTCGTTGTCATTGGATTTCGTACCTTTTGTATTATCTTTAGCACCTTTATGATTTAGTTCCTACCGAGTTACTTCTATCCTTTTCACCCCAAATTCCTGTTATTTGCTTTCTGTGTCTTTTGAAAGCAATTACTTGGTCTGGCACGATTGTGCTTTTTGACCTCTACAGTTATTATTAATCAGGTCAATGGATGCATTGTGTACATGAATGTTCTTGTTTTCGATGTTTATGTGCATTGTGAAGAATCCCCTAACCCTTAAAATCCTACTTTTCTTTAATTGAGAAAGATATTGTTCCTATAATGCTTGTAATGACTACGAGACTGCAATTTTTGTTTCATAGAAAATTGGGGAAGCCGAGGCCAACAAGGAAAAAGATGTTGATTATCTCTCTTCAATAGAGGTGATTTAAAATTTTTGTTTTCTTTTATTTTTTCAGTACCTTGATTTCTATTGTCCTATGACCTTTAATAGATCTTTTTGGGAAACTATAATGCATTTGTTTTCTGCTTTCGTGTGCAGATTCTAATTGTAGATCATGCAGATGTAATCTCTATGCAGGTATAAGACTCTGAAAGCTAGTGTCGTGTGATTTGCCTGGATAACCAGTTCTGGGAGTCTTATCATTCTCCTCACGATTCTTCTTTTCTGCATACCTTTTTCTCTCTATCGCTCTAATGCCGTACGTAATTTACATGCAGAACTGGTCCCATGTCAATACTGTTGTTGAGCACCTCAATCTCTTGCCTTCTAAACAACATGGAGGTGATATAATGCGTATCAGACAATGGTAACCTGACGATTGTTAATTTGTGCATCTATCTTTGTTTTATTTGCATATCCAAGTGTACCCACTCAATTTATTTATAAACATTGCAACTTTGCATTACTTTTATGCCACTAAGAGCTTGTTTTCTGCGTCTGATCGGATCGATTAAGATATTTGAATTTCTTAAGTTTAGTGTGGTCTGACTCGTGTGGTCTTGTCTTTAATTTTATTATCTTTTAGTATTATTTATTATTAGTTGTCTAATTTTCTTATTAGAATTAATAATTAGTAATAATAATAATAATAATAATAATAATAATAATAAATATTATTATTGTTATTTAATAATTAATATTATTATTGTTATATTAATTCTATTATTTATTATTATTATTATTATTATTATTATTATTATTATTAGGATCATGCTAACGGACTCCTCGAGACGTTCATTAACAAGGACAAAATCAATTATTAATAGTAAATTAGAATATCTTTTAAACATTTAATGATATAAGTATTAATTATAAGAATTTAACACATGCATCAAAATATATTATGTTATTTTTATCTTTTATTTTGTTTCTTAATTTACTCTTTCAGATATTTTATTATTCTTGTTAACGAACACCTTGGGGGCGTTCGTTAGCATTTGCTTTATTATTATTAGGGAAATTCCACATGGTAACCCTGAGGTATTGGGTTTTCCATGTGGTAACCAAAACTTTTTAAGAATCTACGCGGTAGCGCTGAAGTTTATCAAAATCTTTCTCCATAACCTTTTTACACAGAAAGCGTTTGAAAACGTTGATTACAAAGCTTAAACCTTGCTGTACGCTTATTTATTTGTGTCACCAATCAAATTGCATCAGTTTCATAATATGATAGTAGAAGAGAATTGAGAAAAAAAACTAGGGTTTGAATTTGGGGGAAAAATGTGATCTGGAGAAAAGATGGTAGAGTTTGGGTTTATATTTTGGGGTGAAATTTATGAAACTGATGCAATTTGATTGCGTACATGAAGGTTTAAGCTTTGTAATTAACGTCTTCAAACGTTTTCTGTGTAAAAAGGTCACGGAGAAAGAATTTGGTAAACCTCAGGGTTACCGCGTGGATTTTGTAAAAAGCTTTGGTTACCTTGTGGAAAACCTAATACCTCAGGGTTACTACGTGAAATTTCCCTAATTATTGTTGTTTTTTTCCCAACCTAAGAAGTATTTGTAGGACCATGAAAATAAAAGCCTTGCAAAAACTCAAACAAAATGTTATTATATAAACCTCCCAAACTTTGTAGGGTGGCAAAACCTTAAACTTAGATTAGCTAATTTTAGCAAGTTATCTTCATTGATGTGTTTGGTACATGTATTGACCCATAGGTTGATATTAAGGCTTTGACATTGTTTTTGTAATAAGTTATACAAGTTGGAAATAATATTTTCATAATTAATAGTATAAAAAATATATTTTAATCCAAATCAATATTGTTTTCTACTGAATCAAATGAATACCCCTTAACATGTAGAATAATGAAATTTGGGATGTTAGTTATTTTGTGCTCAGAGTGGCAACTTTATATGTTCCTTTTGTGCATTTGCTATTTATACCCTAGTTACTTTGCCATTTGCACTCCTTCAGATTGCTAATGGACATGTGGAAATGTCTTGAGTTCTTGCAAGTATCTGATTATGCAATTGGGATTTTCTCTCTTGTTTAGGTACCTGGATTCTCAAGCACAATTTTATCGACAATCAATAATATTAAGTTCATATTTAAATCCAGGTAATGGATAATGCTTTCTACAACTTTTGAATTTATGTCGTTAGTTAGTTGAGTATTATAGAAGTATATTATCAAATTGTTTTATGTATTGTATTCTCAGAAATTCGAGGTTGGAGGATGTGTGATCATTAGGATTAACTTGACTTGACTTTAAATTATCATTTACTCAAATTTATTGCGTTCAGAGCTAACTTGGTCTTTGGTTAAATGTGTTAATTTGATTATGAATGGTAGTTACATTGTAAGTACTATCATCATTGCTAACTAAACTTATTACTATTGAACTTAGTAGTTCAAGTCAAAGGTAAAAGACCTTCTATACTAGATGTTGTTAGATATTCCTTGTAAGTTGTGATGGTCCAAATGTGGTTTTTCACACCTTTACAATGCAAATTGATTTTATTTTTTTTAAAAATCTTTAGAATGCGGTCGTTGCAATTCGATGCTTGGACAAGTTAAATCATGGTCTCCAAGCGGTTTAGTATACATTCACTCCTATATTTTACTAAAAAAAATCAAGGATCACCGGTGCCACTGCCATGTCAACTTCATTTATTTAAGATTATGAAAAAATAATAGGAAAAATTAATATTAATAATCCAACCTTTCACCCATTCGCTGTGAATAATCTCACCTTTGGATTATTTTTTAATAACCAAACCTTTGCCTTTAGTTTGCTTCAGCATAAACTTTTATTTTATAATAATTCAACATTTGCCCTTGATTTGTTATCAACATACCCTATTAGTATGCTGACAGCAAACTAAGGGCAAAGGTTGATTTATTAAAAAATAATCCATGGTTGGGATTATTCATAGCGGATAGGTGAAACGTTGGATTATTAATATCAAATTTTCCAAAATATAATTATTAGTTTAAGCATTTGAAGGTAATGCAAATAACCTTTTGATTTCGTTCCGCCTATGTACACAACCAAGAATTTGACTTAGCAAGTTTTCATATTTTAACAATTCTTCCGTCCTCTTGTTTTTCAACCTCATTTTCCAAGATAAGATAACAATTTCCACTCAAGCACGATGGTCCCAACAATGTATTACCTAAACCCTTATGACTTTGGATTTTACAATGCACAACCTTTAGTAAAGCAAAAGTTGAGTAGTGTTTAGAGTTTAGCATACTTGCAAGTTGTATGGTGAGTAGAGTTCCTTCGTGTCAAAGTACTTTAGCAAGTATAGAGTTTAGCAAACTTAGAACTATTGTTCCTATGAGTATTGGTGCGGGTGTAGGACCTTTGACGCATATACTTGTGCGTGCCATATCCTATCCTATCCAATCTGTGTTTTAGAGTGATTACTATGAACTTCGTGCAGGAGTTGCTTGAGTAGCTACATGAGAGTGTATTGTGTAACAGTTACTCTAGAAGTGATTTTCAATAACTTTAAAAGTAAAAATACACATCACAAGGGCTAAGGTAAAACATGTGTGAATGTGTATGTTATCAAATCAAACACAGTCTTTCGGAAACAAAAAGATCATGTAGATAGGGGTGTGGCATGCATCATGCATGTATGCAAGTATGTAGAAAAATCAACAAATATTGTTTCCAATGGCTTTAAGAATTAAAATATTTACAAGCATAATCCTAATTATGGGTGTTTTGAAACCATGTGACAAAAACTTTAAACGATTCTATTTTGTTGACATTATGTTTTCAACTTCTCTTCTCTCCTTTCCCAATCAATTGTCACATTTTTTATAACCTACTAACATAGTGTAAAAATGCGGTAATAGTTGCGATCGCAATAATGGAACGTTGTTGGGGTAATGGGAGTGATGTGACTTAAGTAACGGTTAAATATCGGTCAAAATTCAAAAACATAAGATATCCCTTGATACGGCCCAGTATGTGAGTTTTTTACATCTTTACAACGCGATTTTACATTATGCCTTCTAAAATTACCTTTTTAAGATCTCAAATTATGAGCATTATGTGAGGTAACATACATATTCGGGATTATTCAAATTCATCTGTACTTATAACTACAATGAGAACACTGGTCATGATGGGGATTATTCTGATTAATTTTTTGAACTGTAAATGCATATGTCGTGCCTTAATGATCTTAAATGGATGCTATGGATGATTTTTTAATACGTATTTGATAACCTTTTTTTGGTGGAAAATAAAACAAAAATTCTTAAGAATCCTACGTATTGTAGGATAAGCTCTTTATAATTCCATGGTGTAGATTGCTTCCTCTCAGTTCTTAGCCCAACCTCATCGTCCACATAAGTACTTAGTAATTTCCATTAATTAGGCCACATCATGTAATGAGCTAGGGATTGAGCTTTTAAGTGTCATTTCCATACCAAGGTGCAATGGTTGTTCCCCTTTCGTGAATAGGATCAGATATGTGCTAGTGCTAGGATATATTATTTGTAATGCTTACTCCTACAATTGCATTCTTGATGGTCTTTGTGCATATATTTCAATATTTTTCAAACTACTGTTGACAATTTTTTCAAATCTGTTGCAGACATAAATGCTTTGTTCAATCGTCATTGTCTTAACTTGGAAGGGAAGGTAGGATGGTATTCCTTCTAATAGTAGTATTCTAATATCTGATTCTACATAAATATCGTGATCTATTGCTTCTTTGTGCAGTTGAAATTGTCTTGTGAATACAAAGGTGTATTGCCAAAAGTTATTCTGCAAGTGAGGCAGGTTTGTTTCTCTTAATGATTTCACCGACTTGTAAGTGATTATCAATTTTGTCTGAATACATAACTTGAAAGGCACCAATACATTTTTGGACATGCCTGTGTCAAGATCATATCTAAGCATTCTTAATATTACCTAATTAAAATGTCATAGATGTAAAGCTTTTGATTCACTTTTACTCATTATTAATCTTATGAAGTTGCATTTTTAATGTAAATACTAAATACGCATATAATTTTGTATTGAATTGTTGGAACTTGAAACATTAAATTTAGCCAAAGTGCTTTCTTTTAAACATGTACTTCCTATGTTTCTTATTACTTTAAACTCATTTTCATGGCTCACAATTCGTGAACGAGTATAGTGAATGTCAATGGATATATTAGCTAAAAAAACCTTAATCGCAAAATAAAGAGGTTAGGTTATTATGGTTTAATTTATTTTAATTAACTTGTCCATTTACCATGTATAATCTATTTCTCAAAGCGTCTTTAAATTGCGAGTTGCATGTGACAATGTAATGGAGTTTTCGTTATTGGAATAAAAGCTTTGTAGTTCTTTGGTTTCAAATTGTATAATGTGCATTAAATGACTCATTAAATTCTTAGATTGTGGGTATTCTTTGTTTGTAAATTCTTTGATTGTGTTCATTAGGCACTATTCCTTGAATACTTTACAATATTTTTACTTATATATACATTAATAACTCTCCTTTACATCAACTACTAACCTGCTACTTTTTCTGCATCATATTTATCAAATTTGGTTTTCTTTGTTATTTGATCTTTGAAGGCCTTTTCACATTATTAACCCTTCAG
Source organism: Amaranthus tricolor (assembly GCF_026212465.1). NCBI lineage: Eukaryota > Viridiplantae > Streptophyta > Magnoliopsida > Caryophyllales > Amaranthaceae > Amaranthus > Amaranthus tricolor. The sequence continues at coordinate 21,907,802 of NC_080057.1, read as the reverse complement.
CTAGTGTAGATTTACCTTAATTTTTATCTTTTTAGTTTAACGACTTTTTGATGTGGATTTATTTTTTAAAATCAGAAATAGGAAGAATATTAATTTTAAGAAAATTATCTGTAACTACTTAACGTTTTTTTATTCATGTGGTGACTTGAAGCTTATAACTTTTCTACTTGGTAAACAAAAGGTTAAGGCTTCTGTTAAATTTACGTTATCACCATCATACCGATTTTTTTCATAAAAATAAACGTTGCAACACCTTTTTGGGCACGTTTTTCAAAAATCTGTTCGAAATGAGTACTTAATTTGACAAAGAACTTAACTTTTTGTCTACCATATGCATAAGTTTAAAGCTAGGTCACCATGCGGATTAAAAAAATGTTGGTCTACCACGTGCAAATATTCGAAGAATTTTTTTTTTCGTAAAAATTGTCTATTTGTTGAAGACTACCAGTTAAGTATAGCATATTCAAGTCACATGACTTTTAATCTTCATTTCAACCTTTATCATCAATCATTCCTGTCCCATCCTCCCTTTCCTTACTCCGCCATCGCTATCGGCGACCATTTTCCTGTCCTATTATCATTTGCTCTGGCGACACCCCCCCCCCCCCCCCCCTCTATTCCCTTCATTCCAACAATCGAAATTATTTTTGTGTTGTTTGATTGTTCTTATTTACCTTGAATTGATATGAGGCTGACTCAGCGAACACCAAACCAAGAAACTTCATCTTCTATTCCCTTCCGTAACTTGAAAACCTTATTAATTTTGATCTTTATTTTCACAACTTAGCACCAATACGTTTCTGGTTTCCTTTTGATTTCCTTATCAGACACTTTTTATCCCTTAGTTATTTGATTATAGTGAATAAATAGGGTGAGAAATAGGAGTTTTAGTTCTTAATCAATGTTGGGTTATCAACTTGTAAAGTCTTCTACTTGCCAAGAATCTATTGAAGTGATTGTAACTGATATTCAACTTAATATGCTGTTAAGTTTCAATCTTTTGCCTATTAATTTTTATTTCTTTTTGGGTTTTTTTGTTCAATTTCTCTTGTCATTTTTCTTCCGTTGCTAAATCAGTTTCTGGGTTTCTTTACTTTTATGTAATATGTTATTTTCAAAGAAATTATTGGTTATTTGATGATTATTTTGTTAATATTCTGGTGGGATGAAGACGCCTATATTGTTGAGGAGCTTGTCAATGGTTTGAATTGAGTGAGTTTTGGAAAGTTGCAACAATATTTGGAGGAAGGTAGCTTATAAAGGTTGAAGACGATAATTGAAAGTCACGTGGTGGGCACATGTCAAATTAACAGTGATTTAGATGTCTTTCGTTAGTTGATTGTATTTAAAAAAAAAAAAACAAGTGTTCTTAGGTAGCTTTTGGCGCAAAAAATTTATTCTAGGTAGCTTTTGACAAAAAGTCGCTTTCAGAAGGTATTATATGATAGTTTTTCCTTGATTGTATTCATGTGACTTGAATTTTTGTTTTACGTATGTTTCGTCCTCAAAACACGTAGATGACAATTGACATGCATTTTCTGTATTAGATTTTAGATTGTTGGCAGCTCATAAATGTCCAGATTTTCATGCTTTTGTAGGTTTATGAGCGCTTCAATTCTGATTCCATAGTTGAAGCTGATGACACTCGTTTGGACTTCTTTGTCAAAAAGGTTTGGATATAATTGTTTGCTTAGTTTTCATAGCTGCCATGCATAATTTTATCATACCGAACAAATATCAGATTTTGAAATAATAGCAAGGATATCCAAGAGAGAAGCTGTACCTTCATGTAATGAGTGTTTCTGTATTTGTAGATGTTCATGAAAGGGGTTCCCTAGTTATGCCAAGGTTGCAACTTTCGAGTTATTTACACTTCTATTGAAACATCTCTCTTGTTTAATGGGATGAGAAAATTGTTTATTTTGAAGGTAATTGTTTAATATCACTAAAGATGTGTACAACTCAGTTGAAATAGGTGATAACAAGAGAAGTTTTGGCTTAAATAGAGGTGGTTCAGACTTCAGAGTTCTTTTTATTGTACTACTAGTAGTACAATACCTTTAAATGATATTATCTAAGTTTATTTAAAAAAACTTCTCTTTAATACTTATGTCTTGACTTACCTTTGAGATATATATTATTGACGAGGACCTGTAGTGCATGATGGTGGTTGTTCCTTCAAGTGTTGCTTTTGAATCTTGATGAAAATCCTAAGAAAGCAGTCTTGATGATTTAAACATCATCTTGCTTATGTAATGTCTATGGCTCAATGTTTAGGGAACAGAAATTTGACTCGTATCACTAAATATATGAGCCAGTGAATGAATGATATGCTTGTTCAGTCTTGATTCGGTTATGGATTCCATCTCTAGGGATATCTACTAATCAATAATGACTAACTGGACAACATTTCTCTTCAATGCTTGACACCGTGGTAAGTAGTAATAGCTTGATTCACAAAAACAAAGATGCTAAATCACAGAAGTTATAGTGTCACGTAATTGGCTTCTCCTTTCTTATTCTTTAGCAGCTATTCACAGGAAAAAAACGGGAGTGACCAGCTTGAATTACGTGGACCAAAAATCTAACAAATTTAGCTTCGCAGCTATTTATATTCTTTTTTGAGTAATTGTTGCTTGGTCGCTTTGAATGTGCTTTTACAATTCGTTTAATTGCATGTCTTAAATATTGATAAATGGTAATGGTAATAGAAAATACTTTTGTGTAAATTTTCATAAAAGTAGCATGATATTCTCAAACATGTACTTTTTCACAAATTTTTATTACTACCCAATACCTCCCTTTCAAAAGGTAGTAGACTGAAACTAATTTTTTCAAAGGAAAAGAAATCTTTGGATTGGACAAATATGAACATGAATTTTAACATCATAATATGTAATTATTTCATTTCAATTATCATTTTTTGACACTGTGTACCAGATGCGCTCTTAGTATTTCTTTAGGAATTGAAATGGGTCTAGTTTTTTTGTATTAATTCTGATTGTGAACTTGTGACTAGAAAAAACAGGGGTTAATCGAATTGTGTATGATTTTGTACAAGTACACATATGATTGGCTTGAAATCTAGTAAAAGAGGCCTATGTCGTCTACTTAAGTGAAGATGTACTACAAAAATATTTAATTACCTCAATGTCTTTAAGGGGGCTACCACCTAGGTGAGGTTTAGAGGCCAGATTTGCGTAGCCTTGCCCTTAAAAAAATAAAGAGGTTGTTTCATCGACTCTTGATCGCTGTTAGAAGATTGTGGATCCATGACATTCTTTGAACAGTGATTAAGGGGAAATAGATGCAGTTTCTACTTCAAGATTTGCCTTCTGCAAATCTGTTTGCATTGAATGAATCTTTCCATGTCTGAATGTTGATGTACAAGGGCCTCTAGCATGAACTGAAATTGAAATATTGCTGGTTAAAATTTCTAATATAAATATTTTTTTTTGGTACAACACCTGCGTCTTTATGGTATCTATTTTTTAATAGCTTCATCTTCTTATTGCAGGTATTTCCAAAGATAAAAGATTCCATTCAGGTAAAATGATTTTCTTATGTTTCAGGGTTCCTTTGGTCAAACTTGTGTTTTCTTCTTGTAACTACAGTGAACTTACAATATTCTATGGCCAAAATGGTGTGCAGGGAGGAATAATGTTATTTATATCATCTTACTTTGAATTTGTCCGCATCCGCAATTTCCTGAAGTCACAAAATGCTTCTTTCTGCCTGCTGAGCGAGTAAATTTTTGTTTAGACTTTGTGTTGTCATTTTTCTTGTGTTTGCAATATAATATGTCAAGAATTTTTTATATTTTCATGGTGAACAGGTATACAAAGCAAAGTGACATTTCACGGGCAAGAAATTGGTTTAATGAGGGACAACGAAAAATAATGCTTTACACAGAGAGAGCACACTTCTATCACCGTTACAAGGTAGTTTTTTGTTTCTTGTTGAAATTTGAGTGAGATGCCACTAAGTGCTTTGCACCTATAAGCAGAGTTAAGGGGGCTAGATTGATGCAATGTTACCCTCTTAATAACTAAGAGGTTGTTTCGATTTGACCTTTGATAGAAATCATACATGTTTTAATGAGTCATTTTACTATAGTCTATTGCAATTTGTAACCAAAGAATTAATACCATAGTTTTCACAATACACTAAAATAACAACCATTCTCACCGCATAAATTGGTGCAATGCTATTTAAAGGCTTATTCAAATTCTTATTGTTGTAAACTGCATGTCTATTTACTATATAGCTACTTTGTTTTGAGTACAATGAAATCACTTTTTCCAATAAAGGCATGCTTGGATTGGGTGTAAATATTTAAAGGGTGAGAAAAAGTCAAAGGAAGAAAACGAAGTTGATAAATAAGAATTTAGTGAAATTTGATTGTTGTAGAGGTGGAAGAATCTATGCAAAGTAATGAAAAATGAAGGGAGCTCTCAATTTTGTGGGGTAAATATTTATCCTAGGGGAGGGTGGGGGGAATGTATTACCTTCCTTAATAAGGGAAATCATCTTCTTTTTCCTTCATTATTTTTATTTAATGCTCATTTTACCTTCTTCACAACTATCTCAACTACTTTAAATCCATCTCTATTTGCTTTCATTTCATTAGTTTGACTTTATTTCCCCTTAAATATTTACACTCAATCCAAGCATGCTCCAAAAGAAATTTTTTCCTCTTGATTATAATTTCTTAATCTCTCTCTTCAATTTTAGATTCGAGGCATCCAGAATTTAATCATTTATTCTCTTCCAGAGAGGAAGGAATTTTATCCTGAGGTTAGTAATTCACAATTACATGTTTTTTTCTTAATAAATGGTGCTTTATTGTCCCTTCGCCCCAGACACAAATCCTCAAAGAAAAAGATGCCCTTCTCATGGTATCTACGGCGTATTTATTTCAGGTTCTTAATATGCTTGATGGGTCTCATAACATGACTTCTACTGTGCTCTTTTCGCGATTTGATCAGCTACGGGTAAGCTCTTTTTCAATGTTAAATTTGTTGCACCCTGTCATAACTTGTGTGCCATCCAATAATATATTTGTGATAGTTATTGTGAAATGTTGAACCATCTTTATTCTTTAGATCGTTATATACTGCACCTTTTTTTTTCACTAAATTACTAGTTTACTGAAAAGATGCAATAGAGGGTGAGGGTGCGGACATCCAAAACCCCCCAACCCCACCCTAGGTGGGAGCCACCTAATAGCATTGTGGTAATGGGTTGTTGTTCGAATGTTGACGGTGAAAACAACGAGGGGAGAGCTTTGATTCATGAGTGATAACTAATACTTTTGTAAATCCTACTTTACAATACAAAAAGGTTCTAAATAGCTAATAATTTTAGAGGCAGACTGATGCTTACATGCTTAGTAAAGTGTTAAGCTTAGATTCGTGAGTGATAGTATTTTGACATGCTAATTTGAATCTACATGATTTTTGTTCTCTCAGCTTGAGCGAATCGTTGGAAGTGCTGCAGCCAAGAGGATGATATCATCAGAGAAGGACCTGTTTATTTTTAAATGAGATAGCGTCTAAGACTTGTGTGTGTGATAAGCTGATGAGTGCACTTAGAGGTTCTTCGTTTCTGGTTTACTGAATTTTGATAGATTGGTTATTGGCATCTTTTTCATCCAGTAAACATGAGGCCTGTTTTTGCTCACCAATTTTACTAGATGCTGCAGATATTAGGTTATGCAAGAAAGTTTGAGCAGAAATGTTCCCTTAGAATTTTACATATATATATATATATATATATATATATATATATATATATATTGATAGTTGTAATTTGTTTTTCTAATCCTAGTAAGTTGGGATTGGAATTTTATGTTGTTTTCCTCTTATTTTGTGCTAGAAATTAAAATTAATGTATTTTTTATACATTAATTTAAACAGTTTTGGTTGAGTTGTGAATATTTATACATTATTTTTTATTGGAGTTTTGGTTTGCATATTTATCAAGTAAAAGCGTCATGTCGAAACCAAAGTGCATAACATATTCATCCCTTTTGCACTATCACACACACTAGATCCACTCATCTAAGTAACTACCTTGGTTGCTTCATAGTATAAAATCTATCAACTCAAGGACTTAGCCAAAATCATAAAGCTCGGAAGATATGATCTAAATCGAAAATAATATATTAAAAAAATCAAAAGATTGAATCATTTATAAATTATAACCGTAAAATTTAGATCAATTTAGATCATTTATAAATTATAATCGTGATAATATTTAGAGTTATAGCTGCGCAATTCAACAAGTAAAGTGATAGCATTGTGACCATGTAATTAAAATTCAGTCATTGTCATTGACAAATGAAATAACATGTTGACCCTTTTTAACCCACCTCAATTAACCCAAGTTAACCCTAAACTATCCTTTCTTACCTTTGCATCGCCTTAATCTTTCTTCTAGTATATTTTTTCACCATTATCCTATTTCTTCCTTTCCTCCATCTTTCTTCTACTGTATTTTTTCACCATTACCTTATTACTTTCTTTCTTCCTTTTCTCCTTCATTTGAACCATCTTGTATAGGCAGATCAAACTAGCCAATACAACATCGTCTCAACTTCTCGAGTCTTAATAACGGTATCATAATGTTTGATTGTGAACAAGAAGAATGAACGGCGAAATTTACTTAAGACATGCATAAACAAAGCATAACAACAAAGACACAGCAAATTTGAGTATCAATCTAAATCGAATTATCAGTCCACTCATATAAATGCTCATCAGTTTTAACTCTCAGATAAAATGTTTCTATTAACAATACAATGAAACTTCAGAAAATGCGAATCTTTCACATACAAAAATGACAAGCTAACTGAGACAACCATTACAGATTCAGGATCACTACAACACACGGAGAAGAGTGAAGTAAAGGAAAAACAAAACTATCGCAGGGGTGGGGAGGGATTCTTCGTACCAGAAGTCCTGACCCCTGCATGTGGCACATCGACAAAAATCAATGCCTTCTCACCAATCATCCATCCACGGATCCACCTTTTTTCTGCTATAAGAATTAAATTAATCGGCAAAGTACATGTCCACCCCCTTGATGAAGCGACATGACTTGTAGAGTAAAATCAGAGTCTCAGACCAAATTTTTATGCAATCAAACAAGTCCACCTAATCATCATGTGAAGAGCTTGAATACTCTGTTCCGTTTTCATTTGTTGTTACATGCGAAGAACCAGTTGATGAAAGACCGTCTCTATGGAAGCTGTTAGCGGCTAGGGGTGGTGGGTTTGTACGAGAACCTGTAGTTGCTGGTCTGTTTCCCTGCTCAGCTAGGTTTCTGAGCATTGTCATAACCGCAGGTACAATTCTTGTTGAAATGGAAAGGAATCCAGGTAGCTGTAAACAAAATGATCATAATAAGGCTCTCAAAAAGTCGAAAGTACACATTGACAGCAGAGTATAACAAAAGCTGCACGTAGACGAGTAACACAAAAAAAATTACTTCCACTGTCCCCACCCACGCGGAGGAATACAGTCGTTAAGGAAAGAAACAAGAGCGGAAGGCTTATGCGGGAAAGAAGGAACGATGAGATGGCCTGGAGTATAGGTTAGATCTGATTTGGACCAACGGTTATTGGTAAAAGCAATTGACCGTCAGTTGAGAAGGCGTACTAAATCGATCTGTTCTGTTATGAGATATGTAAGTTGCAGGAAAAGTTGCATAGCTGCTAGAGGCTAGAGCTGTGTGAATAGAAAATGATATTAAGTTTGCTGAATTGTAACCTAGTGACCTGTCAAAACAGTCAACTGAGTCGGTTTTGCGTCAGGTCATTCCAAGTGGGTCATTTTTGGTTTGACCGGGAGTATTAAATTTTCGATAAATGATTAAAATTTTGGACTCTAATATTGTTGTTGTGATTAAAATGTTTATTAAATAAATGTGTCATTGTATAAAATAAATTATGTTATAATGTTGGACCAATATACAACTTTTAAGGCCTAAAAATGGAAATACCGACTCAAAATACAAAAATTAACTCAATAATATAGTGGGTTCCGAATTAGAAGTGATAACATGGAAAGCAAGTCAAAATGGTTGGACTTGAGTTACACTCAGGTTTGACTCACTTTCCAGTTTTTGGATCGGGACATTTTTTGGGTCACAAGTCAAATATTGTGGGCTATAAGTTATAACCCACTAATTTTTGGTTGGGTTTCGGGTCAATTTCGAGTCGGATCAGTGATTGACATGAATAGAACCTATCTATCATGAGTCAGTCAGGTCTAAAAAAACAAAAATTAAAAGCAATTTGGATTCACAAAAGAAGATTAATTTGACAGTAAGAGCATTCTGCATGCACATAGCTTAATCAACTCATTAAGATTTGAAGTATTGTTTTCAGAAATACTTACCCAGCCATGACGGAATTCATTTGATATATCCATCTGCACCCACAATGCTTTGCTTACTAGAAATACAACAAAGAGAACGGCAAACCATAAAGGATTCCTGAGACCAAATAAAACTAACAGTGAGCAAAAGAAGGGACATATGAGAAAAATATGAAAGATGGAAAAAGATTTTACCTTAAAAGAGTCATGAGCTCGTTAAAACCTAAAATAAGCATGGCAGCGATTGCCCATGGAGGTGGCAGCCAATTGTTACTACGTCTGCTGGCCTCCTGAGAAAATAGTAATTCAGGTTAAAGAAAAGGTCTTAATAGGCAAGTATGCTTGTTTAAAAAAGGAGAAATTGTAAAAAATAAATCAATCTTTGCTCGATCCGTTGAATATAAACCCAACTATTGCTTATTTTTAAATAAATCCACCTTTTCGGTATAATTGCGGAAAATTAACCCAACTATTGTTTATTCCTAATTATTGATTTACCAAGAAGCTTTAAGATGGTTATAGACAATAGGTCGGTTTATTTTTAGCAAATATACCTAATAGGTGGATTTATTTAAAAATAAAATAGGTGGATTTATTTTTAGCGGATTAAATAAAGGTTGGTTTATTATTGACAATTTACCCTTTAAAAAACAATTTGATTAAGTGTGCTCTTGGTCCCTGATTGAACAAAATAAGTAAAAAGAGCCCAAGGAAATGAATTCATGCCTGAGCAGCAATTGCCTGACTAACAGTATATTCTGTCTCCATCTGGAATTGCCTCCACAATGATTTGCATTGGACTGGTGTTATCAAAGTCTTTGACGATGGAACCTATAGACAAATTATTGATCCATCATCGACTCATCATATGTAATTTTCAAACAATGTTAGTTATAGAAAGGTTCCAAATCAAAAAGATGGTCCACATGGTAATACATCAGAAAATTTAGTTGTTCAAAAGATAATTACATAATAAGCAATCGTAATTCATTAAATATCGTTAAAACAGAAGATCAAATCAAACTATTAAAGTCTTGATTTCGCAAGAAAAAAACCAGTGTATAATCACGTAAGAGCTTAACAGCATATACATTATATACTCTGTGGAAGACAAAGAATCTAGTATAAATCAGCCTCACCTAACTGGCTCGGCACACACGAGACATCTACATTACAGAAGTTTTTTTGCTCAGTGGAAGGTAGAGTTCTTATAAACAAGAAAGGTGGCACATACCGTTTTGAAGATTTATCAACATCAGAATTTTTGTCTATTAATTAGACATTAATATCACTAGGGAGTCAAGAACATGTCTGAGGAAGAGAGCCAATGCAAAAATTAAAACAAAAAAAAGAATCCAATGGAAGACAGTAATTAGGGCATGACATGCCAATAAAAAAGAATTCTATGAAAAGGTGGGATTTCTAGAAGTCAAGAATTATCAGAAGAAAACATATGTCAATGATAATAAAAATTTAATATTCTTAGTTGCAGATTAGTATAAGATAGGCGAAATAAAGTCTATATTAGCGGTGATTAGCCACATTAATTTGTTTTGGTTCACATAGTTGAGCCATATTGGGATCAAGTCTTTGGCATTTTCCTGATAATATGCAAAAATAATCAATTTTGTGTAGTAGACTAGTAGCTAACATTCATTCTCAAAATACTCAAAAAGTTGGCGCAAAAAGTCAGTTACCAAACCAGACCTATATTGCATCGAATGGAAAACTATTAAAAAAAATGTAAAAACATACCTTCTCCCAGGTGCTTGTAGCTAGCGGATCAGAAACCGTGACACTCCTTTCACTAGTGATACCCGTTTTCTCCACTAAAGCAAGGGATAGAGTTTTGTCAATATCATCAGATTCATCTTCCAACCGTATCGCAGCTAGAACAGAAAGCAGTTTGAGGGACTGCAAAAGCATTTTGCATCACAACACGAAATACAAATTTCTAACTAGAGAATATAAATGCAAATAACCATATAAATCCCCAAATTATCATACCGCAGAACGAGCAGCTTTTGTGATTGATTTTATATCCTCCTTCCCAGACCAAACTCGGGGCATTGAGTCAGTATCATGGCTAAACAAAATCGTGAACCTGAACAAGAAAAAATGCAAGATTAATTAATCAGTGCTCTTATCAGAAGTGTCATCTTTCATTTAGATTTGAGTTCTTGCCTATCCTTCATGCGGATCAAGATCTTTCCAGCTTCCTCCTTGGCTTTTCCCTCAACAATACCATTTGCATGATTTTCTATCCTAGCTAGCATTTTAGCACGAGTCTCATCATCCAACTCAAAACCAGAAAGATCACTGGCAAGCCCAGAAATGGCCGACTGGGTCTCACGTCGAAGAAGTTTTCGGATTGATGGCCATGTCTCATCATTTGCACCATCCAAAAGTGCTTCAACCGGCCCTACAAGAGCCTCGTTTAATTTTTCCTACAACATTTAGGAATGGTTAATAGTGAGAAAAGCTAACAATTAACAAAGTTAAAAAGCAAGAAAGAATATCTGTCCACTCTATTTAATCTTAGGCAGCCATTCCAGGATTATATCCTTTAAATTCTAGTGCCTAGAACGATGAAATTCAGATGTAAAATGTCCAAGAGAAAAAACATTTTTAAAAAATAGTGTTCCACGGACAGACTTCATGGAGGTACACAATAATTATTCACTGAAATCCAAGACGCCAACAACAATCGCAAGAGAAAGAAATCAATCAGACTTGCACAATGACCCAAAAAAAATCGATTGGGTGATAGGAATGAAATTTAGCTGACACATATTCAAGGCAAATATACAACTCTGATGAGAGCTGCATGCCTGCAACAGTTGCCCATATGCTAAACAGAATTCATATCCAATGATTGCAGAGCTATAAAAACAACTTGCTTGAATGATTGGGTTGATTTAGCAGTTATTGATTGGAGCCTCATATACAAAGGTGATGAGAATAGCAATGGCAAATTGGCCATCACTAATCAATATGCTCAAGAGTTTCTCCTCTACTTTTGGAATGTAGTAATGTGCACTAGAACACAGAGACCCCACATATATTAAATCGGCAGTTCATTAAATTACTAAGAGATGAGAAACATAGAAATTCATACCTCATAACTAGTAGTAAGTTCAGCCAATTTGGCATCACGAACTGAAGTGATATATTCATCTAAATCACGTATAAGTTTGGACCTTGTCTTAGATGTATCCCAGTTTGCTTGTTCGATAACAGCATCTGCACAAAGCAACAGGAAGATATCTGCTTTCACTTCAAGTATAAACATAAATTAAACAGGTTAAAAAATTACGGTTTTGGACACATTGTAAATTGGGCCCTAGGAGATACAGAATAATCCTACATTCCTATGATCCTACCACCAAATTACCCTTACACAAACTTAACAACGCCTGAAAGGCTAACTTCTGAATGAACTATGTAAGTTTATTATTTTCACCAAACATCAAGTAAAAAGAAGAAGAAAAAATCCACAAACAAGGGCTAGCTAATGGACCCAGAAAATTTACCTGCACATCCTTCATCAAAAAGATTCACGAAGCTCTGTTTGCATTTCTGGGATGCTATAGAAAACCCTTCCCCACTTTTAAGAGCTTTGTCGAATGCTTCCTTAAATTTTTCTACTGTTCCAGAACGTAAATGTCCCAAAATGGAAAGGAAAGCTGGTTGAGCAAGCTAATGCAGGACAGGGGAAAAGAGTAAAACCAGTAAGCATCAATAAGAAATCCATCTAAACTGAAAATTAATAACAAAAGTTCTGCATGACCAATTAGAATTTATTCACATATAAAGATTCATCATAAGGCACAAGATACGAAGGAACATAAAGCTAATTTCACTCTCATTACTTACAATTACATAAACCCAAAAATTCAACAAGGGGCGAAAGAATACTACTTCAAAGATAATGCAAGCACATAATACTATTCCTATCTATTTAGTACATCCATTATATCAATGCAACTGGCTTATGCTTCTCTGCATAAAATTGGCACACAAAAAAACTCAGAAGTATTATAATTGTGGTGAATTTAGATAAACATAGATAACCATACTTGCAGTAATTTATCTTCAAGATGCTTCCTCTTGGAGGTTCTAACACCCTCATCAAAATACACAGCCTCTGAATCATACCTGAATAGAAGAAAGTTGGCACATGTAAGCGAACACAGCCATGCATAAACAAAGACAACAACAATTCATTATCCCAATGCCATTAAGGGGTTGTTTAGCACATGGGATTTCATGAGGAAATGGGACTTTGTCCTACAAAAATTCTAAGTCTTTGTTTGTTTAAAGGGAATGGGAATAGAGAATGAGATTAAAAAATGAGAAAGTCCCCAAGAAAGGTGTCTTGGGGGGAGGGTGGTATTTTAGTTGAGACTTTCATTCTTATGTCTTTCATCCAAATCCCTTACATGACAAACAAGGGATAAGACTTTTTCATCTTAAAAGCCTCATCTAAAAAGTCTCATAAGTCCTATTCCCTTATGCCAAACACCCCTTAAGTGGCTCTCAGCCCTCAGGGCCCAGCAGAATCTGAAAGAAATTGATGAGAACTCACTGAAAAAAGCAGTTTCCAATTATAGAACTAAGCTTCTTTCCAAATCCAGCAACAGGGCCAGATTGCGAGGCCTCCTCCAGCTGAAGCCATTCCTGGGTATTTTATAGATAACAGCAGAATTAAGAAAGGCTCCAATAAAGTAAAAAAAAAATTTTTAAAAAAACAGAGTAATTGATGAACTAATACACATAGATCATAGATGGGAGCATAAAAAATCTATACCTCATTTTGAGTAAAGTCACTGTATCTTTCATTGGCAATTTCTTCACAACGAACAGTAGCCACCATAACCTGAAAAGGTTTTGCTATCATGAGCGAAGCAATAATACCATATTACATCACTTGTATCAAAAAAGTAAGTCAATTATTACTTTGTGTGCAGGAAGGTCAAGGTCTTTGTTCTCCTTAATAACTTTCCACATCTGCTGTGCACTGAAAGAAAATCCTGAAGCAGGCACAACTCCCCGGCGATCTCCAGCAAGACCACCAGGAGCTATAGAGTGATTGAATCGCTGTCTCAAGCTAGCAACCTTCATTCAATAACAAGAAGTTAGACGATAATTGAAATAGAATCTTATCCACATTAGTGTTTTGATTATACTTCAAGGAAAATATTGCAATAGTCCTCAAAAAAGGGGGTGGAGGTAGTTCTCCAAAATTTCTGCCAGTCAAAGAGTTTTGTCAGGCAAAGAGAAAATCATCACATTTTGTAGAAGAAATAAACAAACAGTCAAAATAATCAACCAGAGGACGTACCTGTTCTTTAAATTGTTCTTCCTTTTCTTCATAGCTCGAAAGAGCAACAACCTCAACCTAGCAAGTCCACAGCAGGTATACAAGTCACCCTCATCAGTCATATCTTCTAGACTTCAATAAACTTCGACAAACAGCTAAAATAGCTTACATTGAAAAACTCACTCAGAGGAGTATCCTTATGGGCTTGTGGCTTAGGAACTGAATCCCATATCTAGAAGGAAATTATTTTTATTAGATAAGAAAGAACTCGTGGTTGGCAATGAGACTATAAAGCATCAAGTTCTCACCTTTTGAATATCTTCTCGCAGAACTGGTTCTAGATTTTCAAGGGGAGTCTGGTACAAAAACAAAAAAAAAAAAAAAAAAGTAATGCTCACATTTTCTTAATAAACAAGGGTCAACTATTGAAATAGCTATGGCAAGTAAAAATAAGTAAATCCTTGATCGATCCCCAAACCTTCTTTTTAATTAAAAGATAAAACTCACCCTTGTTTTATCACGTATCACAAACATCAGAGTTGTTTTACGAGGGCTAAACAACCGCATCATAACCTATAAGGAACACCGCCAGATATAAATATTTACATCATCATACTCTCAAGTTAACCATCAAACAAAAGAATAAGCAGACCGGGAGCTAGACCGAACAAGTATAAAATCAGGTATGTAAAAAAGTAACAGCTTAAAGAAACAGTGATGTACTTGGAATACAGTCTTCAGAAGCGGTTTATTTGCTGCCTGCTCACGCCCTATGTCATGGCACCACCTAAATCAATTACAGAGCAGTCTCACATATAAGAACATTCTTATGAAAATGACAGAGAAATAAGGACAGAACAGTTCCTTTTCTTACATGTTTATAAGCACTATGTCAGAAACAGCAAGGGCAAAGAGAGCACTTTGTTTCTCAAAAGCAGTATCATCCTAAAAGACATTCCAACACAAGTTCACAAATAGTTATGCTCCGCTAAAGAATCTGTGGAAGTGGGTAAAACAATCCAAAACTGGACATGATTATAAAAGCAATGGAAATCACCTCTCCTCTTTCTCTACCATCGGTACCCTCCAAATCCATTACTAGGGTGCACGGCTCAATGCCTGCGCATCTTGCTAGCCATATTCCTTTTGTTGTCTGAGACCTAGAAATAACAGCTTTCCATAAGATTGACAGTTTTCTCATTAGCTATACAATATGAACAGAAATATATCAAATTACCTTCCTCTAAATGCATCCATTTCCCTGAAGTTGGTTCCAAATAAATGATTCAATAGTGTACTTTTCCCTATAGAAGCAAAGAATAAATCAGCACAATGCGCAATGAGTCATAACGTTTCCTCATTGGTCATCTACCACCGTTATTTAGGGAAAACGTAATCTAAAGAACAAAAATAATGTGCCTCTTAATTGAAAATGACTACAAAAGATATGGAAAATATTGAAAAGCTAACTGATTCATCAAACAAATCATATTCCAACACCACTCTGATACATAAGGTATACAAATGACTGGTACTTGTTCACAAAATATGTTCTACGGTTACAAAACAATCAAGTCCTTTCCCGAGTTAATGTCTACTCATTACAAAGCAATCGAGTACTTCCCTAGTTGATGTCATTCATTCAGTCATATGCTAAGAAAAATAGGACTACATACCACTGCTTTGTGGACCCATGATGGAGACTATGGCATACGAAAGCCCACATTCTGCCAACTTTACTTCTTTCATAAAAGCCTCAATCCCAGAAACGTTGAAAGTACCATCTCCATCGATCAACTGAGTTGAAGAGCATCCAGCATCATTTTCTGAGTGAGATAAGCATAATCATAATTTGGCCCAGCATTCCAAAAAATATCTAAGCATCAACATGCAAAGGGTATCCAAATAATCAGCTTCACAATTATAGTACATAGAGGAACGTAGATTTCCTTTACTTGAATCCTCCAACCGTAACGATACCACTCACTAAGCTAAATGTCACCAAAATCTACTATGACCCAGCTATAAAGTACAAACTCAAATCTAATACACAGTATCTACAAGCAACCAACCATCATAAGCACCATAAATTGATCAAGAAAGCACCAAATTCCTACCTCCAACTAACCATCATAGTATCGGTTTCATTTCGAATTATTCCAAACATGAAAAGAGGTAGAATCTTTTATCCATGGAAACAGAAAAGAGACAGAAAATCATGATCCTCAATTTAATTCAGCTCCAAAATTGGTTCCATCAATAAAGATCATGGGTAATACAACAAAAATTAACTTCATTGAAGTAATGTCTTTACATCTTCCCAAAAATTTAACCAAAACCCTCTTCATATCAAGATCCCATATACCCAAAATCACAAAAACTAAATCAAAGCTCCCCAATTTACAAAGCTAAAACCTAAATTAAAAACTCAAACACCCCAAAATCACATGTATAAGCATATAAATCATCCAACTCCAAAAACAATACTAGAAACGGCTTCAACATAGAAATCCCACATTGAATTAAACAAGGAAACAAGCTAACAATAAATTTTGAAATAAATTAACAAAATTAAAAACAAGATAACTGAAGTAATTAAAATGTTAACAGAAAAAAACGGAACAAAATTAATAAATAATAGAATATAAGATCAACATGAATGACAAGATTAAAATTTAAAGATACCCATGAAGCCAAATTGATTGTAGAAGAATTTCTGATCTGATTACGAACAAGCTTTATCTAGGAGGATCAAAATTTGAATATGTAGAGAGAGAAAATTTATTAAGAAAAATAGGGGGAAAGAGAAACAGCATGAGAAAGGAACAGGAACAGGAGAAGGTATCTGGAAAAAACAGAAATTTGTAGAATTAATTATATTAATTATTATTATTAATATTTTATTTTTGTCTATTTCTTGTTGAAATCAAAACTGGGTTTTGTAATTAATCATGGCAAAAAAATTATACACAATTTTTACCGTAAAAGAAAATAATCCTATTTAAAGTTATTAATTTTTTTAACTTTAAAAACAAAAGTTTTTTTATGGTAAATGTTGATGACTTTGGTGAGAATCGAAGTCATAACTTTTATTGAAGAAATTAATATTTGCTACAACTGAAATAAAGTTTGATTTTCTTAATGTTTTAATTAATTTAAAAATTGGGTTACACGTTAGATACTTACATCTGTTCTATGTTCATTTTTTATTTTTATTAGGGTATTCACAAAATCACAATTATTGTTTTTATATTATTTTGGCAATACATATTATTGTCGATATTTAAATTTAATGTTAAATTTATTTAAATATTTAAAGTTTAAGTCCCGCCCTCTCTATTTTCTAATTGCATTTGAACTATAATCATATTATAATTTTAACCATAAAATTAAATTAAAATTCGTATCTACAATAACTAAATATAAATAAAATATTATACTAAGCATATATATATATATATATATATATATATATATATATATATATATATATATATATATATATATATATATATATATATATATAAAACACATTTATTTATTATTTGTATGCTGAAATGAGATAAGATGAAGCGGATCATCAAAAAGATGATGAGATTAAATTCATAATGTAGAGTTAATCGCATTAATTTCAACATGTTTTATTGGATCAACTAATTTAAACGAACAATTTTATGAATATTTATTTTATCAAACAATATATATTTATGTTATTAAAGATTAATATATCTTAAATCTAAAATATAAAAATTCAACTACAAAAGCATATTTACACAAAATTTGGTTTGCATTATTTATAATTTAAAAAGGATTATTTTTTGTCACAAACCCCATGTACTTGTGTGTGTGTTCCTTTTGTTTAGACAACTCACCTCCATAAGGCATGTTTCAATCACTTGTACTACCAAATATGGCCACATTTGAAATAAGTATAAAATATAAGAATGCAACATTTAAGTATTTAATGTCACAGTTCTATAAAATAAATGTTGCAATTTTAATGGGATGAAAGAAATATCGCTTTTTTAAAAATCTGTCAATTTTACACATTAATTTTAAGGTTTAAAAACAAATAATTTATTGAAGTATAGATAAGGCAAATTAATTTTAATTACACTAATATTTGAGACCTTTTAATTTAAAGAGATTTTAGCACAAGTCTAAAATAATATTGCATCCTATTCACATAAAAATGTTACTTTTTGTTTTACAGGCTTGTCAATGCACCAATTTAATTTTTAATATTTTTTAACTGTGCATAGTTAAAATTAAAATTAATACTAATAAATTTTATATTGAAACGACTTAAATAATATCTCACTAAAATATATTTTTAACTTATAACTTAATAATAAAATACAAACTAAGAATAATCGGTAAGTAATAAATACTAAAATAATAAAAGAAATATTTAATGTGACGATCAAATATTCTTATACAAAATGCACATGAGATCAGCTAAATATTGATAATTTCACATGACAACGTCTTATTTAAGAATCACAAAAACTTGGGTGAAGACGCGTCTTATTGGACCGACTCAATTGTATATATTTTTTACCAATTTCATAAATTAAAATGTTAATTTCAAGAGTTAGTAGACCAATTTAAAGACTTAAAGACCAATTTCAAACAATTGAAATTGACATTTAAGTTCTGAAATTTGACAGTTCTAAGACTTAAAAGGTTAATTTCAATACTTAAAAAAATCAATTCAAGACTTAAAAAACTAATTGCAGGACATTAAATTCTCATTTCAACTTTAAAATAGGATGATTCAGACATTAAAATTGATATTAAAAATTTTGAAATTGACCTTTTAAGTCTTAAAATTAGATTTTTAAGTTTTAAAATTACTGTGTCAGAATATTTTTAAAAAATTATTGGTCCTAGGCCAGTTGCATGGTTAAAACCGTCTCACATGAAATAAGAAGAGTAACTGTTTAAGATTTTATGTTAAATTTATTTTTTTTTATAATGATTTATACTTTTTTCTTTAATTCTCTTTACATATTTAAATAATCTTTTTATCTTATCTATATATACTTTTTATTTTCACGTAAAATATATTATTATTATTATTATTATTATTATTTATTTATTTATTTTAATTTTTACCGTATTTTCAGGTGTTAGCAGTGAGCACCGACTTTGAAAAGAAAACGTTGAAAAAGCCGTCCATTCATGAAAAGCCAAAAAAAACTGATGTGGCGGATAGATTGTAAAGGCGCATGGCCCTACACTTTTATCAAGCCAGCCCCACCTCTGCCTCATACTCATACATTTGCTTTCCCAACTCAACTCACACACACAGTATACCACTTGTATAGTTGTATTATAAAAGCTAAATGTAAAGCACACTTTCAATATTTCGTATAAGATAGGATTTGGATGAAAATTTTATTTTTTTCTGAAAAATACAGAAAAATTATACCCGTTCTTCCAAGGAGGGAGTAAAGAGAGATGCGTGCAGTTAAAAAACTCCAACTGATACCTGCACCCAGTAAGGGCCGAACCCCCAAACCCTCTACTCCACAGGAGATGCTCAATCTATTGAGCCACAAACGCTTTTGATAAATCACTGTCATTTGTAAATCACCATAAAAAGACAAAAAGAATAACATTAAAATAAACAAAACTAAAAAAGATAAATATCAAATCTTAACACATAAAGAAGATTTGTTAACTTGACAAATAACGGTTATTTACTAAAACCTTCTTATAATGTAATAGGATTAATGGGATAATTACTATCTTTTTTTAAGTATAATTATTTTATACTTTTAGTTATATTTATAATATTTCATATATATAAATATATATATATATATATAAAGAGAGAATTTTTAATACTTTTTTGCGAATATAAATTTTCTTAAAATATATACATTATAAATCAAAATTTATATTAATATATAGAATTTTAATATACAATTTTTCTAATTTTCTATAAAATATATTTATAAATTTTTTACTCGAATTATACTTAAAAAATATGAAAAAAAGTCAGATTAAATCGTAAAATAGTGGGATTAATTAATTAAACTCCTACTTGACCAACATTCTTAACTCCTACCCTCCACCTACATATGTATATCTATATTAATTCATGGTTTAATTTATACTCAATATATACCAACAAAAATAAAAGTGTTTATTTGAGTCATCGAGTTTAAGATAGGATAATCAAACTTTTATGTGTACGATCAATTTCAATTTGATTTAAAATTCAGATAAAAATTGCACAAGCTCAAAGTTGATCCTTAGATTAAGAAAGGAAGTATAGAGTCAGAAAATGGGAAGAATATTCACCCAGAAAAATTAGCTAATTTTCGTGCTAAACCAGATTAAGACACTAGACTATGGAATTTGCAGCCTCTACAAGTTCAAACCACTTCCTGTTAACCTAAAAATCGCTAATCGGTGAGCATTTCCTTGTAAGATCTACGAGGGGCGTGAGGTTACATTAGACCGGAACTTGTCTAACTCCACTAGGACTTCATCTTCTGGTCTGTAAAGTAAATCCATAATGCGCCATATCTGCAACATCAACCCCCCAAATTCAACACTTTAGTACAGCAAAAATAGGAATTCATGCTTGCGACATTAGCTCTACGTGCAAAATCACAAATGGGAGGAACAATACAACAACGTTCCAACATTGTATTATCCTAATGTCATTAAATGATTCCCACCTGGGCTTTGGGGGGATGGGATGTATTGCAACCTTACACTTTGGGACAATAGGGAGACGAAAAAGTTAACATTGAAACCTAATAAAATATGAGAAATTGACGTTATACTAGTAGATTCAAATAGCAAGATCCAAGTACTCTAAGTTGGTATGAGGAGTGAAAATGAAATGGAAAGGGAATGCTCAAAGAGGGGTATTAATTGTTTGTTAAAGAAGGGGTATGTTAAATTGAGCTGGCCTTACTGTGAATCCCAGTATATTATTGGAAAACACAAGGTGCACACACTTCATAAGCTAAGAAGACATATATCATCCCAAAACCATATGGCAATGGGAAGAGAGACTCCAACAGCTTATAAAGTGCGTACACCATCTTCAATTTGTCGATGTGGGATAAACCATTCCAACAGAGTGAGGGTATGAGAATCGTGAGAGGAGATGAGGAGGATGAGTTTAATTGTTTATTTGGTACCTCCCATGTGGTTGTTGTAACAAAGTGAAGGAAATCACTTATGGCAAAGTAACGGAAAAATTAACCACACAACCAAAACGAACATTAAGCAATGGATTTGCTTATCTAATCCATATCTAACCCTTCAAAAACAGCTAATAAACACCCCCCCAAAAAGTGACGCTGTTTAGGAAATAGCTGATAGATATATAAATGAGCGACAATTTTTTATGCACCTGCAGTGTTCCACCTCCAGCAGAGCTCGAACAATCGTCTGAAACACTGACAATAGTCCATGGATCAATCGAATTCCAGTGGAAGTCAACCACTTTGTCCCTGAAACAAACAAGGGACGGTTACACATGAAAAAATAATCAAATCAAATGCATATAAAAAACGGTGTTTAGATGTCACCACAACCTGTGCCCTGCATGCCTGAAAAATAAACCCTCGGGATACTCTGATGTTTTGTTTCCATTCCCTGTTTGCATTTTACCAACCTGTAAAATGTCAAAAGCGGAATAAATCAGCAGTAGGTAGAATCAAATCGTATGAACATGAAAAAATATTAAAAGCCTGATGGTAGCAAACTTTTGGGTAAGGTAGTCCAACTGACAAAAACGTCGAACAAATTTCGTTGGACAAAGGATATAAAAATCTCGTATATTTCGTAGACATGGAGTCCCATGCATGCCCGACTCTCCTTCCAGAAATTTTTCTCATCCAACATAAAAAAAACAAGGCTATATCATCAATATAAAATCTCGTATATTTCGTAAACATGGAGTCCCATGCATGCCCGACTCTCCTTCCAGGCATTTTTCTCATCCAAAATAAAAAAATAAAAGCTATAACATCAATATTTGACAAATTTCTTTAGGTATTTGTTGGCAAACAATATCAAGAATGTTTGAGAAGATGGTTCTTGTAACTTCTAAAAAAAATACTGCTAAATTTTGGTTGAAAATTTTTGTTTCGGATATCACCTTGTCCCCTATATCGATAAGGCCTTGTAAAAAAGAGATGAAGGAACTGAATACATTATAAGAAAGATGAATCCACACCTTCTCATGATCCCATATGTTCAATAGACCATCCTCAGCAGCACTGCCAAAAATTGATTTATTATTCGGGGACCACTGGATCAAAATCATCACAAGTATCAGAATTCACGAAATAGCTAGATCTTGAGTCTTGAGATAGATCAACAAAAACATCCTGACCTGTACACAAAGGACAGCAGCATCATGACCTTGAAATTTATGGACAGGTGATCCAAATCCACCTACAGTGAGATTTCTCCGATCAAATAAGTGAATCGCATTATCAGCTGATCTGAAAGCAAAAGTGATGGAACAGATGAGATCCAAAGTTATATCGTTAAAAGTATCACGTGCAAGGAAAAAATAGAACATACCCAGTCAGAATGAGATTTTCATCATGAGGGTTCCAATCAACACAATGCAGATCAGCACCATGGGCCTTTTCAACCTGGTGAAATATAATATCTTTTCAGGGACACTTAAGTTGCCCACGTAAGCAGTAGGGAGACTTTCAATTTTTCTATAACTGATTGAAAATTTACATATTTGCATGAGAAGAACGGAAAAAACATTTGCGGCCCGTTTGATTAGTGGTACTAAGTGGTGGTAATGGGAATGATTTACGGTATAAAATTTCATCAAAAGTTTCATGTCATTCCCATGGTGATGAAACTTTTATTATACAAAAATATTTTCTTTTGTACAAATTTCCATTACCACCTAATACCACCTCTACCAATGGTAATGCATTAGAATGAATTTTATGAAAAAAATGAGATGATTGAAGTTGGACAAACATAGCCGTCAAGGTAGCCAAGAGATTTTTCAACCAAAATTACACTATTTTTCATTCCCAGTACCATCGTTTGATACCACCTACCAAGTCAAAATATAAAATGGACAATCTACTGAGCCCGTTATCAGTCTGTAACAAACAGTGAGCTAAATTAAGTT
Source organism: Amaranthus tricolor (assembly GCF_026212465.1). Lineage (NCBI taxonomy): Eukaryota > Viridiplantae > Streptophyta > Magnoliopsida > Caryophyllales > Amaranthaceae > Amaranthus > Amaranthus tricolor. Next base: position 21,884,956 of record NC_080057.1, on the reverse strand, counting down.
CAGCAGGGTTATTCTGGCTTATTACTATAGCATAAAGCGTGGTTCCCATGAAGAAGAAGGTGTTGCAAAATTGGGCCATCAATGAAAGCAATGTTCAAGGTAAAGAGTTTTCTAACTTAAAAGGAAAAAGTACAATTCACTCGGGAATCAAATGAAAAAGGACCTAAAAGATTGCTTAATTTTAAAGAACAAACAAAAATTTAATTTAATTTATACTTTCACATAACTGCAGCCTTTTGCAAGCACACACATAAAATAATGAAAATCACAAATCCTTAATATCCATCACAAACGCACACAACCTTCTCTGTTTTGTGCAGGGAAAATTGCACGCCACATATTCACTTTACCTATAACACCGCTTTAACTTGCTCAATATGCTTTTCACAAAAAATCAGAATCTTGGAGATGTCACCTAGTACAGAGATGTTACCTTAGCTACTGGATCTGATCCAGTTCTTGAGTCCCACAATATCAGACAGGAATCATCCCCCACACTGCAAAACTGCTGCTCACTTCCATACACAAAGAGAACATGTAAATATAAAAGGATGAACTAATCCAGCATAAATGAACAAAGATGCTTAATGGCTGGATTCCTGTTTTACTTCATTAGCATCTTACTCATCCTCAACTTTTTGACCCTGTTTGGTACTTGGTTATAAATGGTCGTAATGAGAATGAGTTTTAGTGATAATTTTGATGATGTGTTCTTTAATTTCCATAAAGATTAAGCTATCGCCCTTTTCAAAATTTTCCGTTACCACGTAATACCACTTTCCCAAGTGGTAATATATTGACTAGATTTTGTAATAAAAAATGATACAGTGTAGGAAAAACATGATCATAATCTAATCAAATGATTTTCCTAGTTAAATTACATTAATTTTTGTTAACTCTCCCCATTTAGTTCCGACAACCAATGGAGCCATTATTAAATGGTCAAGTAATTATCTAAGGTCATCAAATGTAAAGTTGGCATTTTATTTGTCCAAATGAAGTGCTATCTATTGTGTGTCCATACAAAGGTCAGGTTGTCAAATATATTAGAACGGGTAGCTGAGGTTAAAGAAAAAGTGCAACTACCAAAATGTACTCTACACACAGCTCCAAACAGATAGTACAAAAAGAATAAATATTGTAAAGATAGTTAAGAGAAAACAGAAGCTGTAATTATAACACAAGCTACCTTGTGGGGCAAAACTGGACATCCTCAACAGTATCACTATGTCCCTTGTAGATGCCTCGCGCTGCAACAGAAGGACTATCTACATTTACATTTGTCACATCACCAGTCTTGGATGCTGATTTAATATTGCTACCAGCAGGACTAAACTTAGAACCCCCAGTTGCCAAAGTTGAGACATGATCTTTGATATTCCACAAAACCACTAGCTTGTCCTTCCCTGCAGAGTAAAACTTGCTAGCTTAGGGGCAATAACGTAATAATACATCTTTGTGGATTTACATTGCTCTTTAAATCAAAATGGAGATAAAACATTAATCAATATAACACAGAATATTTTTAGTACATAGTGGTGGTCAGAAAAAAACAATATGGTAAAGTTTCAAAGAAGTTTGACAAAAATTTTAAACTGTTCAAGAGCTAGAATGGTTGTTAGTTGTTTGCTCCCTATATCACAATCTACTATTTTTGCACAACAACCAAAATTATGCAGGTGTACCAATATGAAATGAAAAGCTAAACATAACACTAAATATAATGTTAAACAAAGAACTACTTGCAATCTAAAGGAAATCTAAAACTTTATTGACAGAAGTAGGACAGAACGATTCAATCTTTATCTAATGCTCATTTAATAGAAAAGGGAGTGATTATTTTCTTTTCTCTTGAAGTGATCACATAGGAACTAAAAAAGACATCCCAACAACACAGACAACTTTTAATGAAGCTGCCAATAATGGCATAAAGGGCAGGCAAGAGATCCCAATGGCACAATTTCTTGGGTAGACATCCATTATGTATGAATAAACATAAAAGGTAGACTACATTACAATCTGCTATGAACTAGCAGAATCAATAAACAGTAACTTAGGAATCAAAATAATAGAAGGACAAAAGTGAAATTCTATTATAAAATGGATGATTGAAAGGAAGATCACAACCTAAGAAGTAAAATAAAAACAGATAGATCAAACTATTCGACACACTTGAGATCTCCAAATTGAGTAAAGACTCACCCACAATTTGTTACTGAATTTCTTGATTCCTAATGACTCCGTAATTTCCCCTATTTATAATAATAATGGCACTTAATACTAACTCATTCCCCAAGTCTCTATTAACATAGTAATTACCTAAAACACCCTTACTTAGGCCTAATATTCAAAATACCAGTTCATTGCACAATCATGTTACCATGTAACTTTGAATCTTATGTAAACCACATTATTGTCGTCTCTCCATACAGCTACAAGCTTGTCCCTCCCTTCCAGAAACATTTGTCACCTATTCATGCCATAACAAGTTCTCCCAAATGAAAATCCAGATCTCTCTAAATCTCATTTTGCCCCAAAATGTTAAAAAATCTTATTGAAAATAAATAAAACATATAGTGAAGTAAATAATAATTAAAAGGCATCATAAGAGAAAATAATTTATTCAACATGTTCGAACAAAGAGGCTTCTCCATAGCATTACCCAAAAAAGGAGAAAAGCAGGTATGTTTCTCTCGTAGTTGAAATGCCAAAATGTTAAACAATGCAAATTATTCTTTGAAAAACATGCTAAAACCGCGCAAATCTAGACAAAAACTTTTAAATATCACACTAATAAAACCATTATAAAACACAAGTCACACCTCCAGAAAGCACCAGAGGTTCACGAGAACACATTGCAAGAGCGAATTCTGCATTATCCTGGTGTCCAGTCAAAATCTGCAAGGCAAGGAATCACTATGTAATGAAACTAGAATTCAAACGCTTAAAATCTTGATACAATTTCATTGTGTATTAATATCACTCATCAAAAGAAAATAGTTTGGAAGAAATTGTCAAAAAAATTGCACAACACATGAGTAACCATTAAAGACTTCCTTTTACACTAGACATTAAAGCTTCGAGCGAAGGTAGACTTCAAATGAGACACACCAGATCTGGACGAGAAGTGGGAGCTCCTAAAATAGCATGACGAGTAGGTTGGCTTTCTACATCCCAAATTAAAACCTGAGTGGAAGCAAGGTTAAATCATGTCATAAAAGACTCAGTTTATTAAAGGATAGCAGCAAAGTAAACATACATGTATAGTCTAGAAAAACCAACTCACATCAGGGCTGTCAGTGTGAGTAGCCAATATGCTAGTGTTATCTGGGAATTCTCTGATCCTGTTCACCTAAAGAAAAGCAAGTATAATGTGGTCACCAAAGAGCAATTTTACAAGGGAAGCATGAAAAAAGCAAAGTATTAAAGGTCTATTTTCTTCCTGTGGCATAGTTACAAAAAAGAAAACTATTGATGAATGAAGCCATCAAAGTTGATGCATTAATCCATCAAAGATAATGCAAAAAAATATTAACGCCAAGATAATGCTAACGTCATGTCAACCCATAGAGAACTGGTCTCATCAGAAATAGTATTTCAGAATCTATCTAGCATCCTGAATAGCTAATACTGAGGCACAACTAAATGTTGAAGCTATGCATTCAACTTGGTTTAAAGTAAAAATGTGCAATTTATCTCTATCAATTCCCAATTTCTCAGAAACTTTAGTTATCCCTTCCCAATAAAGCCAAAGATTAGTTCTTTTGTCTCATATTATAGTAGCCTATAGTAAATGAGTCATCAAATAAAGTGTACCGATTTATGTGAAGTTTTAAAATATTTATTGTCAAGGATAGTCAAAAACTATCTCTATGACATCTAACCCCCAAACCCTGACTAAGTGTGAGCCGAGCTGGGAACCACTCAATAGCATTTGCATTATGGAATACGATAGGAAGGGCTTTAATGTCCAATTTCTATAGCAACTTAGTTTGAGTTGCAAACCACTACCTATGTAATGCATAGGAATTTTAGGTAATGCACTTTAGTTAAGGTATTTTAGAGATTTTCTACTAAGTAGCTTGCTTGGGTTATAAGTCCGCATTGTAAGGTTAATTAGTATAGAGGAAAAGAAACTAAGAATGATTCAGAAATCAAGTTATTCAGTTAGTGAGTTTTACGCTCAGATTTGGAGATCTTAAGCTTCTCGAGTTGCTTGAAACTATCCTTATTTTTTGGGTTACAATTATATCAATATACATTTGCATTTTAATCTCTTAATTTACAGAAGTACAATACATTTTCATTTTTATATTCTAACATTAAAATTCAAACTAACTAAACTAGTGCAAATCCTTGTCAAACATTAGTCATGGATAATCAACTCTATGACTATTATCTCAACTCAATATTAAAAAGTAGGTTGAGGGAAGCAACCTAAGAACTAGGAGTTTAGAAAATAGTCCAAGTCACCTTGCAGCATGCCCAAGTTAACACAAAAATGTGATACTTTATTTGGCAAGATATAATAAAACTTAAATTTCATAGTCAAATCTCATAAAGCAAGCTTTGCACTTATGCAAATGCTAACTATTGATGATAAAAAACAATGGGCTTACCTCCCCTGGATGTATGATAGTTTTGAACTTCTTCACAAAGGGAGAGCGAGCCTCTTCATTAAACTGCAACCATAATGTTACATATATAGAAAAGTTTATGTCAAAACCTTAAACATATGTAAATGAATATTTTTGATAAGTGATTAATCTTACAAAGATATCACCTGTGATATATGCTCAGCAGCAGCGACCCTAGGTTTAACAACTTCAACATTTGCAATAACAAGTGTATTTGGAACACTCCCATCGGTCTGTGAATAAAAAAAAGAGAGTATAGGGATAATGAAAATTAATATCCATAACAATGTTACAAGCAAAGGCACCATGAAGATGAAATTGCCTGTTCAGAGAGGTAAAGGCGTTGCCGACTCTTGTAGGTGGCTTGCTCAAGCAGTGGACCCCATCTACAAGATTATATCATAAAAACATCGTGATTATCTTATTAGAAGCACTAAGAAACAAGAAATGGCTTGAAGTAACACTTTCAAAACTTAATAGCACATTTTGATCAGGGGATTTCAAAGCGGATTCAAGGGGAAGGAGGAATCTACTTTTATCTTATGCAATAAAAAAATTTGAAGCAAAAGTCAATAGGAAATGAAATGGATGAATAATTCACTATCTTTTCAATTATAAAACAGAACAAATCCTTCCATACTTTGAAAGATTGGAAAAAATAATGGAAGTACACTCCTTAAGTACCCCACCGTTACCATTCATAAATGCTAATATAACACTAGTATTAATCACAATTAAGAACATAGATATGAAAAAAAGAACTATATAGACTAAAAATTAAGCAGTTACTCATTACGATCCAACTCTTAGAATTGTTGGCAAAATGTGACACGATACGACACAGTAGATTGACTAACAAAAATCAACACAACAAGAAAAAGAATTCACTAAGAAAACATGAACATAAAACGGTACAACTTAGAGTCAGACATGATCCATTTAATTCTTTTTTGTACAATTATGTTATTATTTTGCACTTTACCTGGTTTTTGATATAGATTAGTAACGCAAACTTGACACGGGACTAAACACGAACAAGACATGTTTATCTAAATTCTCCCGCTACCCAATTCTACTCAAACCCAATCCATATTTCCTTATAAGGGGCTCAGCACATTAAACAACCTAATGTAAATTAGGTCTCTATGCCCTGTGAGGAAGCACAAAATCAAGCAACCTCACATCTTACCAGCCAAAATTGACAACTTTTTGAAAGGACTAATGGATATATTATGTTGTAAATCAGTATCAGCATTTCAAAGGCATAATGAATAATCTTCACATTAATTTTACTTTTGTGCTACCAGATGGTCCTATTTGGAAGCTTACAAGATTATACTTATAAACCACATTTGAAAAAAAAAATAAATAAAGGTATGATTCAAGAGTTTGACATGGAAATATACATAAACGAAAAGTTAAACTCTAACCATACTCAAAACTCAAAATCAAACATTTCTCTAGTTCATATCCAAACACTTTCAACATAAAAACCCAAAAAAAAAAAAAAAAAAAAAAAAAAAAAAAAGTGATCAGTACAGACATTGTTCAAATAAAACTACCCAAAAATAGAATAACAATCAAAAACCCACCAATCATTCAAAATCCCAGAAAATCCAGCACATTAATCCCTTAAATTTAGCAAATAAACAGCAAATGCAGCAAAGTAATAAGTCTAAGAGTATACATTGTTTTGATAACAAGCCAAAAATAGAAACAACAATCTAAAACCCAGCAAGTATTCAGAAAACCCAGCACACAGTTTCCTTCAATTTAAGAAACAAACAACAAATGCAGCAAACAAATAAGTCTAACAGAATACATTGTTAGCTAATAAAACAACCCAAAAAAGTAGAAGTAAAACACCTAAACCCCACCAATCATTCAAAAATCACAGAAAACCCAGCACACAAATTCTTCAGCAATTTACAAACAAATGCAGTAAAGAAATAGTAAAGTTTAAGAAGAAAAAAGAGAAAAACCGGCAAGAAAGAGAAGGCCAAACAAGATTGTGGTTAGCGAGCCAATCGTAGAGAATGGGAATCAAAGACTTCCATTGAGTATACTTCTCATCAACCGTTAACTCAGGCTCAGCCTCAGCTGCTGGCTTCCCACTTCTTCCTTTGCCTTTCTCCGTCATTGTCTCTCTCTCTCTCTCTCTCTCTTCTCTGTTCTCGGTTTCCCGCTTTTTCTACCTCTACTCTTTCGGTCTTCTTACTGTAAAATGCTGGCCCTTCTACCGCAAATAGAAATAGTATAGTACAAGTGTATAATACATCCTCCGTTACATAATACTAATTTTTAAAATATTTATTAAGATGAATCTATTAAGATCTTATTTGTATATTTTTTTATATATATTAAAATTCATAAATTCTATTTAAGATGAATGCATAAAAACAAAGAGAATATCAGTATAAATTTCATTCATAAAATGACCTATCATTTTTCCATTAATTTCATTCATTTATTTTAATTAACTTAATTTATTTTTATTTTTATTAATTATTATTAAATATTTTATTTTCCTTATGAAACACCAGCTTTGTCTTTGCTACTATTCTAAATGGACAAAGGAGTATGGTATAGTAATAAAACAAGGATTTTTTCAAAATAATAATACAAGGATAAATAGGACAATTATTATAATGTGATAAGTATTGTGAAACAAATAAAAGGGAAATATATTAAGTATTAAGGAACATAAGAAGTAGGAATGGCAATGGGTTGGACTCGGCTCGGATTATACAAACTCCGACTTTGCTCCGGATTTTAGTCGAACTTTTTTTTCAGTCCACCTCCACTCGGAGTCGGATTATGCATACTCCAAGTTTGCCCCGACTCGGACTCTCGTACCTCCAACGAAGTCGGATACTGAGTCGGATTATTATCAAACTTTATCGTTGTGATATTGTACTAATGATTTAAAGCATATGAAGTTAACAAATTGTATTTTTCAAATACAATTTAACAAAAAAATATGTACTTTGAATTCAAGTTTAACATGAGAAATATTCCTAATACTACAATTTAACAAAATTTTCTCGCATTTTGATTTGGCGTATTTTATTTCTCTTGATCTGATTTGTCGTATTTTGATTGATTGATCTAAATAAAAACACCAAGTAGTTTTTCAAAATCGAAAATTACAATTAGTATGAGAGAGAGCTTGAATTAGTCACGTCTAGAGTTTTAAATGAAACAAAATATTGGGTTAAAAGTCAAATTCTAGTCGGATTTCCTTCAGGGTCGGAGTCGGGTCGGAGTGTCGGATTTTTAATAAGGTCCAACTCCGGTCCGTCTCTAACTCGGATTCGAATCGTTAAGTTGGAGTTGAAGTCGGATAACCTTTTCATCGGATCGAGTTGAATTAGGATCGGATTCGGACTGAATTGCCACGTCTAATAAGAAGTGGTAGTGAGTTGAAAACTACTAGTAGTCAACTTTGGGCTTAGGGAAACCACTAATAGTTTATACAACCTTTGCCCTATTATTTGGGAATTTGTAAAATTTTATTTATTTATTTTTTTAATAAAACTGATATCTTAAATGACGGTTTTGTATTATTTTATTTAGCAAACCCCCATTTGAGATGGCGATTTTATTCAAACTATAATTTTTTTAAAAAAATAAAAGATTAAAATGGTAAACCACCATCTTAGATGGCTGTTTTAATTATTTAAAATCTTTTAACGAAAAAAAAAATCTAGACTCCTTGTGAATGTGAGGTAATGGGCTAAATTGCAACTCTGATTTGTTTAAATACGAAAGGCACGGAAACATTTTATTAGGAGTTTGGAGTGTAGGTGGTTGGAGTGCTCTTCATGACTTGTGAGTGCTGAAGATAGGTTCGAGACTTGTTGAGAGTTCTCTGTTTAAAATTTGTACTAGAAGTTGTGCTTTTTTGATACCATGAAAGGAATAATCTCATTTGGTGCATTTAGAGCCAATTGTGGAACTTATTGAACCTTGCTAAAAACCTTCAATGCACAGCTCATGCAACAAGGGATATTACATGACAATTCTAGAAATTAGTATAGGCTAGCCATATATAAAAATGCACAATGGCAATATGTATCACAATCGCATTTACGAAACCTATCGATTTAATCATCGAAATGAAACACAATTTATCGATAATCATGTAATTATCATCCGCTACGCTGAAATCCTTGTAAGCAAACTGTAAATCAGATAAAACTCTACACTCTAAATTCCAAAAACTGTAGTCTGTAAGTGTAGACGCTTGCTTCAGAGCTTGGGTACCAGCCCTACGATAAATGTGTCGGTTGGGTGATTCTGATCACCGTTGTTAGCGAGAAGGAAAGAGGGGTATGAGCAAGATCGTCCTCAACACGATTTAAGTTTCGAATATTTTTTCCTGTAAATTTTCAAGTAATATCGTGTTAGAAGGAATAGGGATCCATATTTTACTATCATTGCAAGAAGAATTACTCTCGTTTACGACATTTGAAGCGAAGAATTGTACCAGAACGTATCCGTTTTCTCTTGTGCTAGAAAATCCTCAAACGATATGCGATTCTGTTCATTGTCTGGATTTTCCATCAACTCACTGGACTTGGCTTTCAACTCCATGCAAGCCCCAAGTTCAACCATCTGAAATTAGAAAAGACAATTTAATTCCCATCAATATTCAACCAGTATTGACCATCTCACTGTAAGACGAGTCCATATAATTAGCTCATTTTTGTAATTGATCATTTTAAAATTGTCAGGGATTACTTTAACACACTAAATATACATGAGCCAGCCAAATAGAGATGATTTCACCACGAGACCCGTCTCATTTATGAATATGTGCAACCCCCAGAAAATGCAACATAACACAACCAAGTGAAGGTGACCATAATATAAAGTTGAGATTTTCCTTGCTATATATTAATTAGTCGTAAGATTGTATTCGATGGACGGGGCACGAGTACATCTCAAATTATTGTACTAAGGGATTATACTAGAATGTTGCACGTGCCCTTACACTAAACTTTAAGTGTTCATATCCATGATCAACTGTCCAAGCCACAAATACGAGTTTACGGTAGCAAATTTTGGCATGGTAATGTGAATATCTATTCAGAGTTATGCTCAATACAAGCGGACCCCCTTTCAGAGATGTGGTCTATAAACTAGTAGCAAAACGCGGCAAACATAAGTCGTGTTTAATTTACTAAAAATACATTTAAGGCGTGCATGGTTAACAAGATGAAAAGAGATAAAGACGGACATTTAGTACCTTCTTGTAAGCGGGCGAGAGCTTAAGCTGATGTTGAAGCCAATTATAAACAAATGCATCCTCTTCTAATCGTTTCTGCTCAAGTTCTAGCTTGCATATCTGAAAAAAAAAATGCGTCAATAAGCATCTGAGTGAAAACATGCTGCATCGAATATATTACACCACCAACCTGCTGTCGATATCGGTCGAATGAAGATCTATCAGCCTTGAGTAATAAAGCTTTGGTTATTGTAAATTTACGTTTGATACACTCGGACCTGCACCCGTGAAGACATGTCAAGTTGCAAATAGTTTTACGGAGACTAGCATGGAGTTAGAAGACCGGCAATTTTTTGTAAACAGGCGGAATTTCATAGAAGTCTAGAAAGAACTACACACTGCACACTAGTGTAACATAATTCGCTTTTTAAATTCGCGATTTGCTCAAAATGACCCTAAAACAGCCCAAAAGTGAGCATAATTCGCTTTTTCGATTCATGATTGGCAAGGAAATTAGCGAATCATGTGACAGTGCTACGCACTTTACAAACTACGAGTTGACAAAAAATTCATGGGTTAAGGGTGGGCTAAGAGGGATCATAATCCGACAAGAAAACTTAAGAACCAGTAATATCAACGTATCATCAAGAATATTTCGAGAAAAACTTATCGAGAAGATGACTAGTCCACATTTAACATTCGTAAGAACAAATCATTAATCTTACTTCTGCTGTAGCCCGTTCTTAGCTTCAACCAGGCAGTTAACAAACTGGCCAACCTGCAATACAGGAGAACAAGATGAATTATAATGGTGAACAGTTTTTCTAATCAATACTATTCTTTCATGTTAACTCACATTTAAGTTAATGAAACCCGATTTCAGTATTAGCTCCAACTGTGAGTGTGCTGTTACGACTAATTAACTAGACAGTCCCCATCCCAGATATAGGAGGGAGATTGTGGTAGGTGATTGGGAACGGTGCAAAACTGTGGCACATCAACAAAAGACAACGGACCCTATTACTGTGGATAAACTGATAAGTAAAGATTACAACTTTCAAAATCCCATTGTTTCGGAGTAAAGTAAATGTCATAAGTTAATCACTAGACGAGAGATGTCAAAAGCTACAGAAGACAAAAGTTTATTCAATCACAAAATAAGTAGAGAGAACAAGAAGATTGCTGAGATAGCCAGGCAAAATAAATAAGCAATTATTTGACACAAACGGTCGAGCAACACGTGCATGGTCACAATTATAAAGTAAACGCATACAGTGATATGCTTCCACCCATTTAGAACTAGAATGGTATTTTTCGGCAACAAAGTGAGAGTGAAGCACATTAAAATGAGACATTTGAAAAACCTTAAAAACTCTCTTTACAACATACACTTTACGCAAAATAGGGAGAAGGGAAAACAAGATGCACATTCACTTCGTCAATGAATTTGCCTACGTAACGTATCTTCCTAAATTTAGTAGCATGGGAGGAGAAATCCAAACAGTTTCCAATGCGTGGGCATTGTCTATCAAATTTTGCAATATGAAAGTGATGAATAATTAATACTAAAAGGGAAAAAATAAGGAATATCAACTAACCAAGAAATCATGTAGAAGACCTGAAATGGAAATGGAAATCTTAGAAGCAATTGTTTTGTCCCACAACGCGTTACTTTATTAGAAAAGATCATACAAAAAATCTACGTAATCAAAGCTTGAGCCTATAATAGGATATGTTTAGTTCAAGTAACATTAAATATTTATGATGCTAGATGGTGTTATTCATTTCATCAAGTGTTGGAGCCCTCAACAGCACAATTTATGTCAAGCTTTGATTTGTATAATTAACCTTAGTTAAGTAGCCAACTAGGTAGATGTTCTTTTCTTTTTGCAAACTTTACAAGAGTAGCAAATAGAATTGGTTCTTTGTGTAACAAGCATTGTATCAAACACATTGGACTTCAATTTTCTACCCAATAAAAGTTTCACCTAAGTCGCTAATATAGCGGCAAAGCTACGAAATTCACTGAGTAAGAACTCACAACCATAACATTAAAGCAACTCATAATTTAGAAAGCCGACTGTAATCTTAGTTTGATGAGGCCAAATATTTTAGGTCGTTGGTTTCGGATTATAATGGAGTGTATTAAAATGGTTTATTAAATTATGCACACTTCTTAATTATGAAGATATGTTTGCTACAAAAAGTTCAATCAATAACAACCTCTTTGTTATCACTTATCACTAGCATAGTAGGCTTCCACATGCCATTACTCCAACTCTCCAAGCCCCTCAATCAAAGCCCTAAAGTAAGACTAATCCTTGAAAGCTATTTTTATAAAAACATTAACAATATGTATATCCAATCTCAATCCAACCAACCACAAAATGTAATCTCAAGCTCTCAAAACAGCAACTTGAAGCACCACAACTCCTTTTATATTCACATTTCTAAACAATTACAAAACAACTAACCAGAATGATCAAGTGGATACAAAATCAACCACACAATATATATCACTTAAATAAACTCAAAGGCTCAATCTAAATGTAAAAATGCATTCCCTTGTCGTCATTGATCATAGTCATCATACTCGATTCATAGTGAAAAAACTATCTCACATCATATCATATCTGCCATGTCATATTCATTTCCAAATCTATCGAGCTCGCATCGATATATAGACATTTTAGGCTAGTTCAATGGATAATTTCAGCCGGTATTTGGCAGGCCCATTATCACACATACCATGATCGCGACAAAATCCGCAATTTTACACTATATACTCAAACAACAACAATGCTAAAGCCTTAATCGCAAAAGATTGTGATCGGCTCTATGAACTTACAGATCAATTTCAGTAGTAGTCCACTTGAATTCTTCTTTTCCATCTTGATTTTCAACCGTCAACTATCATACTCATGCTATTACTCCTACTAACGGTTCGTTTGGTACTCAGCATTAAATTGTGGAAATTATAATGAAAATAGGCGTAATTTTAGTGGGAAATCTCTTTAACAAGTTTAATGATCATACTTGTTTACTTCAATCAACAAATTGCATTACCATTGGACATGTAAGATTTGATGATAATGAAAAATTGTGAAAAAAAAAAAATTTTTATGATCAATTTTCCATTCCCATGGGAGTAACACATTTCATACAAATTTACACCACAAATAATTCTCAATTAGTAGTATTTAGTACCAAAAACCAAAAATGTCCATATGGGCACTTCATATGCATTAAGGAAATACAATTATGTAAATCTTAAACAATAAGTCAAAATTTACCAAAATGAAACATCATAAACAGAATAAAGAGTGCAAAACCTGAGCAAATGTGAGTTCTTTGGATTCATGAGACTTAACCAATTGATCATACTGTTGTTTGATCTTCCTCTGAGCAGCACTAGAAGATGATGTAAATGGGTACAAACACACTAATTTTTCATTACTCTCTCTATTTTCCTCAACATTAACCAAATTCTTCTTCCCTTTCCTTGTATTCTTCTTATTTTTCTTCCCTTCCCTAATCTCATCCTCCCCATCAGAACAACCCGAATGAGACCCAGTATCAACCGGAGAAAATAGAGTAACCCATTCATTAGAAATGGATGGTGAAACCTCCAAAAGGAGTGATTGAGACAATTGGGTTGAATTCAATTGATTTGAATTCTGGGTTTTATTTGAAATACTTGAAAGAGATTGTTTAAGGCTTGAAATGGAGGTTTGAGATTGTGGGTCATGTTGTTCTATTTCTACCCTTTTGTTGAGACGTTTTAAGATTAAGAGAAGGAAAAGAGTGACTGAAAGGAGAAAGAATGAAAGAAGTAAAGAGAGTAAGGAGAGTGTAGGGAATGGTGGATTCTTTGAAGAGGTTGAACAAAATGGAGGACATGAAAACGAAGAACAACTATCAGAAGAAGCCGCCATTGATAATCTCTATTATTCCAGACTTTGGAGAAGATATCAGTTGCAAGAAAATTTGCTTTCTGTAATTCTGTCTGTAAGAAAAATAAATTAAAAATAACCTTTTAAATGTCTCACTAGCAGGGATGGCAAATTGGCAATAGGTCGGACTCGACTCGAATTATACATACTACGACTTTGCTTCGAATTTTAGTCGAATTTTTTTTTTCAGTCCACCTCCACTCGGAGTCGGATTATGCATACTCCAAGTTTGCCCCGACTCGAACTCTCGGACCTCCAACGGAGTCGGATTATTATCAAACTTTATCGTTGTGATATTGTACTAATGATTTAAAGCATACGAAGTTAACAAAATGTATTTTTCAAATACAATTTAACAAAAAAATATGTACTTTGAATTCAAGTTTAAGATGAGAAATATTCCTAATACTACAATTTAACAAAATATTCTCGCATTTTGATTTGGCGTATTTTATTTCTCTTGATCTGATTTGTCGTATTTTGATTGATTGATCTAAAAAAAATACCAAGTAGTTTTTCAAAATCGAAAATTACAATTAGTATTTGAGAGAGCTTGAATTAGTCACGTCTAGAGTTTTAAAGGAAACAAAATATTGGGTTAAAAGTCAAATTTAAAGTCGGATTTCCTTTAGGGTCGGAGTCGGATCGGAGTGTCGGATTTTTAATAAGGTCCAACTCCAAGCCGTCTCTAACTCGGATTCGGAACGTGAAGTCGGAGTTGGAGTCGGATAACCTTTTCCTCGAACTCGAATCGAATTATTTTCCTCGGATCGAGTCGGACTAGGGTCGGATTTGGACTGAATTGCCATCCCTACTCAGTAGACTTGGTAATACTCTTTTAATTTTCCCGATCTTTAAACATCGCCATCCTTTTCATTTTATCACCACCTCCTAATGAAATTACAAATTTACCCCTAAAATTTAAAAAATTACGAATTTGCAACTAGACTTAAAATTTCCTAAATATACTCCAATCTCACTAAACAACTCCTTTATCACACTCAAAAAACAAAATTACAACATAAAATTTTTGGAGCAAAAATTAAGAAATTCAATCCGCAAACAATTAATCGAGGTAATTTTTATTCGAATCGTATTATTTTAAATTTCTTTTAATAAATTAAGGAAGTCGCAATAAAACCGCGATTGGCTCGCGGTTTTTTTTGCGACTTCCGTATTTTTTGTTTTATTTTGTGCGACTGAGCCGCGGTCCAGCCGCGGTTTTCCTGCGACTGAACCGTGATTGGCTCGCGGTTTTCCTGCGACTTCCTTATTTTTTTATTTTTTTTTAATTTTTTTCCTTTTTTTATGAATTATTATTATTATTATTATTATTATTATTATTATTATTGTTGTTGTTGTTGTTGTTATTATTATTATTATTATTATTATTATAATAATAATAATAATAATAATAATAATTATTATTATTATTATTATTATTATTATTATTATTATAATAATAATAATAATAATAATAATTATTATTATTATTATTATTATTGTGATTGTTATTATTATTATTATTAGATTTTTATTTTTGTTTTAATTATTATATTTAATTTATTTTTTTAAATATATTTATTTTATTATTTTATTATTTTATTATTATTATTATTATTATTATTATTATTATTATTATTATTATTATTATTATTATTATTATTATTATTATTAACTTTTTAATATTCTTTTGAATATTATTTTTATTATTTTTGTTGGTGATGTTGTTGTTGTTGTTATTGTTATTGTTAGTAAAATTTTCTTTAATTTTATTTTTAAATATTGTTTTTGTTATTAGTGTTATGATTATTATTATTGTTTGTGTTATTATTGTTATGATTATTATTAATGTTATTATTTTTGTTAATATTGTTATTATTATTATGATTATTGTCAATTTAGAAAATTAATTACAATAATATTAATAATAATAATTATTATATTTGTTGATAATGATTAGTTAAATATTGTTGTTGCTAATTAATTATTGTCTTTTGTTCATATGGTTAATTTAACGTAACGTTTGATTATGTTTATTTATTAATAATAGTTCATTAAATTACTAAAAATTGTACTCCCTCCGTTCCTATTTGTTCTTCCTATTTGGGTATTTCACAAAGATTAAGAAAAAGAGAATCTTTGGTGGTAGTGGGTATTATTTTAATTATATAATAGTGGAAAGTAATGATTGTATTAGAAATATGAGGTTGTAGTGGGTATTATTTTAATTAAATAGTAGTGTGAAGTAATGATTGTATTGGAAGTATGAGAGAGAAAATAATTATAAATAAAAGAAAATGGGTACATTAAAAGAAAATGGGGATTTTAAGGGGTAAAAGTGAGATAAAAACTTTCTAAAAATAGAAAGTATTCTAAAGTGGAAGAACTTTTGAAACTACCCGTTATAGTAATGTGGAAGATCAAAAAGGAACGGAGGGAGTAGTAAATGGCTGGTAATCAAGGAAAAGGAAAGGGTTTTTTTGGACACTTGTTGAGCGGTAATAGTTCTAGGCCTACCCTTATCAGAGGGGACCCTCATGAGAGGGGGGTAACGGGTTCTGCTAGGAGGGCTAGGCAGGAAGAGGCTGCCAGACACAGTGAGGCCCAACGGTCGAGTACGATGAACCAAGTGCGTACTCCTTTTGATGACCAGGCTAGCAGCCTCCAGAGTAGTTGGGGGGTTTCTAGTGATGATGATGATGCTGATAATGTGAGTACCTAGGCGATGTTGTTCGCCTAGTGGACTGGACTGTTGTCCGGGGGTTCGACGGGAGATTCGCACGTTCCGACCCTAGTTCTTCAGGCGCATCTGAGCGCACCGAACGTAGTCTCGTCAATAATGAGCCGCCACGGGGGAGCAGGCGCTCACAGTCCGCTGGAACGGACTGGTTAGTCACATCGCCCCAGCCCGGGGGGCCCACAGATACGCGCCTGATACCCAGCTATGGCGGGCATATAGCTAAACTTATTTTTGACGGTTCTGAGCGTATGCCTCCGGTTCTAGAATGTCGTAGTAGGAAGAGGCCGCTGGAGGCGATCATCGGATTGCGGGATATGACCGATGCTTTGTACGATGTTCTACCTGCTACTCACCTCGGCCTTCTACCGTACAATATGCACCAGCACATCGACTGTGCTTTGATATCGGCCTTCGTGGAGAGGTGGCAGCCGGATACGAACACCTTCCACATGCCATGGGGGAGATGATGATTATGTTGCACAACGTGCAACGCATATTGGGCATTGGTATTGAAGGTTCTCTACCGGCTGAGCCTTCTGAGGGGGAGTGGCAGGTCGGTATTACCAATCTGTTTGGGGAGCCCATGCCCGAGCTACGGCGAAAAGGGATATTCACCAGCGGCTGCGTCAACGTTGTTGAAGTGATACAGCTGTGTCATGTGTCCCAGGCCATGGATACCCAGTCGACAGCCTACTACATGGCTATTGTTCGCTCTACTCTGCTGGCGGATAAGACCAGAACCGGCATGCGACCTCACCCGATACTTGCTGTGAACGTCGATCAGGATGAGATCGCCTGGGGAGCGGTGACCATGGCCTACATGTATCGGCAGCTGGGAATGGCATCTAGGGCTAGTTACAAGACCATTGCGGTTTGCCTGACATTGCTCCAGACATGGATCTACGAGTACTTTCCCGCCTTCCGTCCTCATCCTTGCCGAGTAGATGTGCCTAATAAGACTAGGGCGGAGATGTGGTCCACGCCCAAGCTAGGTCATGAGATCAATAGGCTGAGGGACTGCCGTAGTATACTGGACTCCATGACGGAAACTCAGGTATTGTACATCACATCACACTTTCTTATGCATGTTATTTTAATTTTAGATTATTTTTATATGTTAACTTGGCTTGTATGTAGGTGGAATGGACTCCGTACATGACTACTCCAAGGGCATTGCTGAATGAGCACCCACGCACCACCTTCATTGGGGGTATCACTTGCTTTGATATCATCGAGGTGTATTTGCCGGAGAGGACAGTGCGACAGGTCGGCTTTGTGCAGGCTATTCCCCCCCCTTCTCTGAGACCAGCCAAGGCTGTACGACCGGCACACGGTACCTACTCCGTGACCTTTGCTTCTCCGCTTGTGTATTTGGAGGCATGCAGTAGGTTTCCCTATATTGCCCGCCTTGGTGATCAGGCACTTCGTCGGGCATCTGTTCCATCAGAGGCTGATCCTAGTTACGTTGACTGGTTCAGAGTGTGCTCCCACCCAGCTGAAAGCAGATTGGAATACGTAAGCTTTTTGAATTTATTGGTTTTCTATTATGTCGTTATGTTATTTAGATGCTGTTTAATATCTTATTCACACCCTTTTTCCTTTTTTTTTTTCAGTTTTTGAATTAATGGCCGAGTCGAGTCGCTCCATTGGCGAGACTGCCTCCTGTTGCGGAAATGTACCCCCGGGAAAGACATGCTTTAGATGTATACCTTAATGATGTTAAAGATTTATTCGCCGAATGGCAAGCTTTTAAGGGGCATGACCCTTCATAGTCTGTATTTAAACTAATTTACATTAATGCATTTATTTATTTACATCAACGCTTTTTACATTAAATTTAATTCATGTTTACATCAATGCTTTTATTAATTCATGTTTACATCAATGCTTTTATTAATTTACAGCATTACTATACACAATGAATTTCATCTACAATTTCTATAATAATTACGTACACAATAGTATAACTATGTACTATCTACAAATTGAATCCCATCTACAATTTCTATACTAAAACTGATAATGATTTACACATCATGTTACACTATGGACTATCTAAATTTACAGCATCTTCAGCGGTGTTATTACGTTGTGGTTGTCGTGGCCCGCATAGTTTATTCCAGAGCATAATCCTACTAGTAAAATTTGTTTCTATATGTTTGGAAAAATTGTCAACTGCTTCTCTCCAACGTTGATGGACTGGCGGCAGTGAGGATGAATCGTCGTTCATTAATAGTTGAACAAAATGATTTTCATTCGACCAACATATATGTATAACTTTATTTACACTATGCACGCCCGGTGCTTTCCTTAACGGAAGAACCAAACAGTTGTACAGCGGATTACCGTCAGCAGAACCATAATAAGCAATGCCAATGTTAAGAAACGTTGCTGCAGAGTACAATGCCATCGGTGCATCCATCCAGTGAATATAAGGAGCAGTCCATTGCCGTGTGAACCAATTCTGAATATAGCATAGTCTAACAACTCCTGGGATAGATACAAACTTAGGTATTGGTCTCTGTTCATTTGCATTTCCATACACATAGCACGTCTTAAAAGAGGCCATGCCTCCTCGCCTTCCAACTTTGTGGCGGCAATAACTCTAAATCCACAGTTACCATCACCTAACACATCAATCCAATCAAACAAGTAAGGAGGAAGAATATACGGGATGTGATTAGGCTATGAAAACTGTGAAAAATCACGACCTACTGGATCATCTGCAATTATAGAAAATAAGGTTAGTAAGATTAAGCTGTAACAAACTAATTTAAATAACGGAATGGAAAGTCATGTACCGGATAAGTTGAAACTAAACTTAATTCCAACTGAGGATTGCGTTTCTCGACCACTAGATCTACCACTAGATCTCCCCCGGGATGAAGATCTAGACCCTCGACCACGAGAAGATGATCTGCTACATTCAAATGCGCTTTTATTTCTTCTCAGGGTTTTGCTTGTGGTTGGTCTTCTCTTTCTAGGTGGACTTGCGTAAGGCTCAGGTATATCGGCTCCATCAGGGTGTAGTTCATACTCAAGTACCTGAGGCAAGCGTCGTACAAATGCGTGATCAGATTTTAAGACTTCATTGACCAGAGATTGAAAGTACTCTTTTTCATCGGCGTTCGCGTATCGTACTCTTTCGTTGGTGTCATCTCCTACCTCTGTGTACGTCAAAGTACTCCAGAATGGATGAATGTCATCCAAATACAAAGCACCATGTGAACCGATGGACGTATATAAATAACAAGCACACGACAATTCATGGGTGTGTTGAAGTACACAACCACATTTGTTAAGTACATAATCACCCAAATCTAACATACGGTTATGCTCAAGCCGCAGCTGCTCCAAGGCATAAATAGATTCGTGACGATATAAAGGTCTAAAGAAATGTTGTCGCAACGACCTTGCTACAGAATTTATGGATTTCTGTAACGCGTGTCGGATCTTGGCTTGCTGGTTTGTAATCTATGCGTATGCCCTTTTGAACAGGGTATCAAATGAGCTATTACCGCTACCATGATAATACTTGAAAGACGAGTGTTGGCTTTCAACTCTGCTGGTAATCTGGTTACCCATGTGTAAACATTCATTCGTCCACGCACGCACAAATTTCTCTCTAAGTGGAATCCATGTTCCAGCCAAATACCGAACGACCTTTTTGTTCCTAACCGACCACGTAGTCACGATCGATTGCCATCTCTGTTCAAATTCGTCGATTGTAGAGCTTTCAACCAAGGGGTTCCATCTACTTTTCCTGAATACCTACCCTTGTTGATTTCTTTTCCCGCCACACAACTTGTCCAACATGTTCTCAACGTCGTTTGCAATATGCTAAATGCATAAGAAATGCCGCACATCTACATTAAACACAACATTGAACGTAATTAAGACATATTCAATAGATAGAATGACAATAATTAATCAACAAAACCTTTTTACCTGGGAAGACGTCATGAATAGCTGCAGATAAACCTTCGTCTGGATCGGCTATAATGACGCTAGGAGTCTGAGCTGTGCCGAAAATATCTCTCAATCCCTGCAACACTCACGAATACTACACAACCGCCTCATCTCGCATCAAACAGAACGCAACCAAGAAGTTGTGATTGGTTGGCGTTATTCCGATCACTTCACACAGTGGCCACTTTTGTTTGTTTGTTTTGTACGTTGTATTTATCAACACAACATACGGCCACGTACGTATCGTTTGGATAGAGGTAAGATTTGCAACTAATAATCTGCTCAATTCCCCTTCGCTATCTAAGTCTGTCCAAATCACGTAATTAAGTTCTGTGACCATATAAAGACATTGGCCATATAAGTTCTGTGGCCAAGTCTCTCCTTATTGATTGCCTAACATTATATATCTGATTCATACTAGTAAAAAAACCAGAAAAATTTTCTCTAATAGAAGTCATGATAAAGGCCGGTTGCATGCCAGTTGCACTAAGTTGTCGTATGTGGTCCCGAATATCTACATTGATCCTATTTGCCCTTACATGACCATCTCTGTACACTAAGAGCGGGTGGTTATGTCTTCCTTTTTATGTCTTCCTTTTTCACCATGACACACCCTTACAGTTCAAGGTCTTTCTCCCGGTTTACGACTACTTGCTACAATAAAAAATTTACACCCACAACTTCTACTTTTAGAACCAGGTCGGGCAGCATTATCTAGATTATATAAATCACCTCTAATATTACCATAGCGGTGACATCTTAAATACACACTAACTCTAGAACGTCCTTCTTTTTGTTTATAAGAAGCACGTGTAAATTGAAAACCAATTGTTATTGCTATCGCATCGGCCCAACTATGTAATTCATCTAAGGAAACAAATTTCCTATTTGTAACAAATCTACCGGAGTAATCTACGTTGTCTTCTAAGTTTTCAAAGTCCTGTAACTTTGAAATATGAAACAAACCATACATTAGGTCATTAAAAAATTATACATACAAACATTAATAATAAAAACATTCAGTAATAAATAAAAATTATAAATTACTTTAATAATTAATATTAAAATATAAGCAATACAAATTAATATTAATTAAAAATTATAACTCACTTAAATAATTAATATTAAAATAATAACAATACAAAAAATATAATAAAATAGTTGTAATAATAATAAAACAAATTAATATTAAATAATAAGAAAATAATAATAATAACATATAATTATAAATTATTTAAATAAATAATTACAAAATAATAGTAATGTTAATAATATAAATTACTTACATTAATAATAATAATAATAATAATAATAATAATAACAAAAATTTAATAATAATAATAATAATAATAATAATAATAATAATAATAATAATACTAAAAATATATAATAATAATAATAACAATAATAAAAAAATACAAATAATATTATTATTAATAATAATAATATTATAATAATATTAATAATAACATTAATAATAATAATTTAAATAATAAAGTAAATTAAATTAAAAAAAAAAACCAGTCACACGTTTTGTGCGACTGAACCGTGGTCTACTTGCCTAGTTTTTGCGACTTTTTTTTTAAAAAAAATACATCGATTCAAATCGATTAAAGTACGTACCGGATCCGATTCATAGTCGCTTTCGTTAGCCATAGTTAATCGATTCTAACTAACAGCTTGTTTAAAATCGAAGAACATTATTAGAGAGTTTTTAGAGAGATAGTACCGTGTTTGAATTCGTATATCCTACAAGGATGCCTCTGAAAATTCAATATATATAGAGTCGCGATAATAATGTTATTATGTGATAATAGTGTTATTAAGTGCGATTTACATTTGTTAAACAAGTTTTAAGTCCAAGTGAAATTCGTAATTTCATTAGGGGGATGGCGATGAATAATAATACCCTTTAATTTTTTACACTAATGCCTAAGTGAGACGATTTTATGATCGTCATCATCATTATCTTACCAAGTTGGTCAGTATATTCCGCTTATAGAACTATAATCAAGGTTTGGGAAAAGAAAAAAGCGGCAACTCATAGCTGCAGAAGAGAATACGGCCAAAGAGTCCCTCGACTCGGAACAGATCCAGTGAGACAATTTTATAGTGAGACTATTTTTATTGTGTTGAACAAACATACACTTACTATATTATAGTGATTACTTACAATTTTAAAGTGAGCCTTTTTATAGTCTTAGCGTGATAATCTTAAAGCGATCACTTATAATATAAGGTGATCAATTAGAAAATGAGGTAATTATTTGAACATGTTTCATTGTGAGATAGTCTCATATATTGCTGAAATTTTTAATAAAAAATTATCGTGATTAATATAAATTTTTGCTAATTTTCCTACAATAATATATTTGATTATTGTGAATAATAGGTGTTTTCTTAAAATAATACCAACTTTTGTTTAACCATAGATTACTTTTGTTTTTGTCAAATAGCCTATTATAAATAAAAGTTGTATTATTATTGTAGGGAGATCAGCGAAAGTTTATATTATTCACGGTAATTTTTCTTTTTATTAATCGACTAAACTACATAAATTTTGATCCGATTCAAACCTGATCGAATTTGATTTGAGGTCTTTATTTGTGTGCTATAATCTTTTTTTTTTTGCCCACTTTTATCTTTTGTGTTAATATTCAATAATTATGACATGTAAAATCGTTTTTGACTTAATATAGACTCAATATCATAGTAAAGTTTAATGAAAAATATTATATGATACTATTAAAATAAAATTTAACTCAATATTCAACTATTAAAATAAGAATAAACCTAATTTTTCTAAAAAAGAATATCCTTCATCAAATGAGAAACAACTTCAAAATATTCAATAAATAAATATCCTAAAATATTGATAACACAAAAAAAAAAAACTAAAAACCTACATTGCAAGATGTAAATATCAATTTAAGGAGAATTTTTTTCGTCAATACCATTCTAAGAGATAATATTTTCCTTTCTCTTCCCAAGTCATGCTTACTCATCTGCAATATATGTAAGAAATACGCAAAGAAAACTCTTTAACTCGGAAAAATTGAGTAATTTCAACTTCATTTTATAAAATAATAATTTATATTAAAACTTTAGAAATACCTTAAAATTTTAAAAATTTTATATAATTATATATCACATAGTCAGATAACTTCCAAAATAATACTTAATCAATAAATCACTCATTAAACACAGGTAAACGTTTTCTTTTAGGTCCAATTTTGTGATCACTATTTTTGAATCTATGCGACTGTTATTTGTTTGTACTCCTTGTGTTTTCATTTGAGATTCTCATTTGTGTTTTACACAATTTTCAAGGCATAAGTTCCAGACATAATATTTAAAAATTCTTTTCGTAAAAAATATAAAAGGGATATAATAAAATTCTATACGTCGAAACGAATTTAATAAAGTCTCACATGAATATATGTCACTGGTAAATATCAATGAAAAATCATATACAAGTTTCTCTCTACTAAGGAACTAAGAAAATATCTTTTTGATAATTATTGGGTAAACTAAAGAAAGATAAGGATTAAGTAAAAATCAAATTTAGAACATTGTCGGAAGAAATCATTATTTACTCCAACAGAAAAAAAAATGCAATTCTTGGTTATATTATTTGCAAATGTTTTTAGATAAAGAATTACATATTCCCGAATATTACCTTAGATATTGTTTTTCATTACAATTATTATAGCAACTAAAAAGCACTCAAAAATAGACTCTACTATGAAAATAACTAATCTTCTGTCCCTCTGAGTTTGCTACTGAAAATTACATATTATGAGAAAAAAATGACACTTTTAGTAGCAAATTCAAAAAGAAACAACATGGTAGTAATTCATCTCAATGTGCTAGAGTCCCCTACTCCTACTCATAAGAGTCTACACAACTAATTCATGTTTTCACTTCTTTTTTTGATCACAAAAATGGAGTGCATCTATGGTTTTTGTACATGCTTTGGACTTGAGTGTGTTGCAAGTTTGCACAACTTCACCAAGTACTCAAAAGCCAAAATGGATCAATATGGTGTGTACGAACGAAAAATAAGAGGAAACGTTGCAAAACCCGAACTTAATTATCGAAAGAATCGGAGAGCTCCAAGGCTTTCCTCACAAGATCATGATAGCGCCACACATCAGCTGCAAATAGCCTCGACAGCAAGTTTTTTCATAACACTAGGACATGGATCACCCCCAAATAGCTCGGGCTCAACAGTTATTGCACAACCCGCTTGACCAACACAATCCTGAACACACAAGAAGCTAAATTTCAGCTAGAAGAAGACTGATGTCGTCCGATGGATTCAAATTATAGAAGTGAGCAGCCTAGCAAACATGGACCAAGGATTGAAATTTTTACTAACAGGACAAAAGGGCAGCACAGCATACTGCCATGCTCAAAGCCCTAACTCAACCTGGCGAACAAGCCCTGAATGAGGCGCAAGTTGCGAACGCGATAATAGTCGTGATGTTGTTAACGCCAAGGCCGGTTCTTAGGCTATCCAGGGTAACCAACCGCCTAGGGCCCCAGAGATAAGGGGCCGGCCTCAATTATTTAATGGTGCTATTCAGAACCGGTTTTGAGCAACACCTTTTAAGTGATTTGTTAGTAAACCTTTTTTATATTTGAAGTAATATAATGTTGCAACATACAATACATTTTGTCTTAAATTATTTTTCTCGAAGTGGAAATTTTTTTATCTTTTAATATAATGGAGGGGCCCATTTTATAAGACATCGCAAAAAATAAATAGGGTCTGTAAAATCTTTGCTCCGCCCCTGGATATGTTAGAATAGCAAATTATTATGGTTGTTACTCCATGTTTTTGAATAATAGGTTATGTAATGGGGTTTACAGTTTCGTAAGCTCAAAATCCAATATAAAGTGGCATTATGTAACGGAACAACCTCATTTCCATTCTAAGGGTATGATAGGGGATCAGACAAAATGAAAATTCTATACTCCTAAATTTTTAAGGCAAGGTGAACATACCCTTTCGAATATATCGTAGGACTTGTGAGCGTGACAGCTTCCTTGTCTATAACTTCCACAAGATCCTTCCGGTGTACCAAAACTCGCGAACTTAATAGAGGATATCTTCTGACCAGGAGCACACCATAGGTTAGCCTTTGGTCGCAATGGTTTGTTGATCCTCCTAGAAGATTTCAAATGCCAATTTACGAGGTTCGGTTGCCACTCGTTCATGTCGGAACAAATACTGCTTATTTCTTTCTTCATCAAAGATATGTAGTTTGGGTCTCCACCCATTTCTTCAAATACAACCATCAGATTTCCGGTTGGCTTCAGCCATGACCGAGGAACGTGGTACCTGAAATCATCTTTGTCATTGGTCGAACATAGAATTATGAAAAACGATGATGGTGTTAATCTCAAGTTTTATCAATGATTCAATGCTATATTCTATACCCCAATACCATTAAGTGACTCACCTAAGCGAAATTTGAGAAGGTTGAATGCGCATAACCTTACCTTAGTTAATGATAACAAAGAGGTTGTTTCCAATCGACTCCCGGTAGCAGATATTACTTGCAACTTCACATAAAAAAGAAGTGCACATGATTTAATAAGCCATATAATCCACTATAATTCGAAACCAAGGAATTATTAATCTTTGGTACATCGAAATAACGAACATATCAATGATTCAATGTGATCGTAAGAATTTATTATCCAAGAACAATGTCATAGATTTTCTAATCTCCTCGTGAATGACGAATCAAAAAAAGTGAATTAAGGTCGGTTTAACTTTAAGCTATTTTTGGGTCATTTAGAGCGAATTGCAAAAAAGCTTATTAGCCGGCGAATCATGTAATACCGTTCAGGAGTACTCTTTTTATGGGGACTATAGAATGGAGCAGAGTTCCAAGTATTTTACTCACCATCTTTGAGAAGCATCTCCACAATAGCTTAAGCATTTCTTCTCACTAAAATACCCCGCATAGCTACAGTCGCTACACGAACCTTTTGCTACATAAGCAGGCCAATAACGTCCAATATTATGTCCGTTAATCCATACTTGACCCTTACCCATTGCACCCATATCTAAAGCAAGGGGTTCATTTCCAGATGGAGCATTAAAAGTAGTCTGAAATCATCGACCGAATAATGCCTATTTAAATAATATCCGGTTCACAAAAATGTTATGTCGAAGTTAAAGGTTTGAAAACTCACTTTGTACCATGTCAACGGCTGTCTTTGAGCTAAAAACTTGCCCTCGATCCACTCAACATTGGAGACGCCTGTAAGCGAATGTAGATTCAAGGATTCTCCCTTCATCCCAATCTAAGAGGAAACCAAATGAGAATAGTATAAAATAAAACGATGGACGAAAACTTTCTATATTTGTTATTGGGCTTGTACACAACAACACCCGCATAAGAGGAGAGTTGACTGCATACAAACCCGATGAGATTCCATCCTAAACCAATTGGTATTAGAAGGAGTGGCACATCACGTATATATGTTTGTCAACCTCTCTCTAATTCTTCGATGTCGGATCACATGTGAGTTATTTTCCAAGATAACTAACACCAGTTCATGAAAACGGATTGCACCTTGTATGACCATTTTTGCCATGTCAAGTCCCTCCTCCCCTCGTTCAGACCGCTTAAAGAAACAGGACCAAGAACACCAGCATTCCACCGCTCAAAATTAGGGCCAACATTCTGACAAAAAAGAACTATTTAGTAATTTAGAGGGAAAAGTATCATGGTAGACAGTTGTGATAGAATCAATGTTACATAATTCATTGGCTATTCGCAATTCGCTCAAAATGACCAAATAATAGCCTACAACTGACCGTACTTCGCATTTTTTATTGCGATTTACGAGAAAATTTAACAAATCATGTGACACTATGATATATACATGACCAAGTGCATTTGACAAATTATCTTATAAGTGTGAGCAACAGAGAACACACCGGTAACCCAACAGCAAGGCTTAGTAATGAGATTTTGTTGATTCCAGCCCTCAAATTCACACCTTCACTGAAAGTAACCTTTGGAAATTCAAGACTTCCATATGCAGTATCTACCACAAAAAGAAAAAAAAGAAAGTTATGTCATTTAACTTAGCAAAAATCAACAATCAATTAGTTACGTGTGAGTAGAGCTCATAAGAAAAAATCATGGAAGTTGTCGCGATTGCGCGGTCACTATGGCGCGGACGCGACCCCTCGTGGTGTTACGACTGGTTTCTCAGACATCACAATGTGAATTGTTAGCTTAAATAAAATCCATTTTATCATAATAATTCAACTTTTCTAGAATTATATAGACCTTTGAACCAAACACATTTTTAAAAAAAGTTAATAGCTAAAATGTTAAAATAACCACTTATAGTGGCTATTACTTCATAAGTTATCAAATGTTATGCAATGGTACTTTGTGGATCAATAAGCTCAAAATCCATTCTAAAGCAGCTGTTATGTAATGGACTGTGGACCCGGCTCATTTTCATTCCATGTCACAAACGAAGAGATAGTAAATGAACTTAATACATACTTCTTTTGTGTCTGTCTAGGAAATAAGATTCCATAATCTTTGAGATGCTATTGGGATAGATTTTGCATAATTGAAGTTAAAAGATATCATAGTTACCAGCTAAATTTCCATTGATGAAAACATACAAAGCATGTCCAGCTGACATAACGTTAAGAATTGGCCATTTTCCACTCGTCAAGAATCCTTCACCAGGATCAATGTTGACTCTGTAAGAGAACAACACACAAGTATGAGAAATGTAAACCGAATACAACAATGTTCCATTACCGAAACGCCATTAAATGACTCCCATTTAAGTTGGGGTTTGGAGGTCAGATGTATGCAATCTTACCCTTGTTAGTGATAAGACTAACAAAGAGATTGTTTCCGACTGACCCTTGATAGCAAACATCATGTGCAACTACACGTAAATGAAAAGTGCACACGATTTAACTAAATGATGTAAGAAAATTCCTAAATTAGAAGGAAGTTTATATGCACGAGTACTCACTCAGTCATATACCACAAGTAATCAGTCCTATCTCTTGTAGTATTAACTTGTTCTAATAAACCCACGACCGAAAACGTATTGTCATCAGTTGAAGTTGTCTCCTCATTGTATGATTGCCATGAGAAGTGTTGGTACACTGGAGTGAACTTCATTTGTGCACTTTGGGCTCCAACCTGCAACAAGGGCAATTATACTAATTATATCAACATTCCGCATACAAAATGTAATACCTGGCTCTAACTATTCTATCTCTGTTAGGGAACCAATTAAACCAAAAGCCTAAGCTGATATTTGTAGTCTCATAATATGTTTCATACTCTATCAATCTACACACTCCCAAATAAATTTGTTATTGGGTTTGTGCACAACAAAGAGAGTTTACTACACACAAACCATAAAAGGAGAATAGCCTATTTTCTGGAGAACAGAGTATAGACCAAAGAAACGAGGAGCCAATTTTTCATTAGATCGTTTGGCCAAGGAACGTTGCCGATAGGGTTGAAGCTTGAGGAACACCAAATCACCTTCCACAAAAGAGACTTCCCGACGCTTCAAATCAGCATTGTACTTCATAGCTTGTTGCCCTTTGATCAAATTGAACTCAATTTCATCGAGCATGGCATCCCATTCCTTTAGAAGTTGTTCCAAACTATCGACCTGGGTACGAGAGTTACCAAAACAGACGAGGTGAGGAGGAGGTCGCCCATATAAAGCCTGGAATGGAGTCATCATGATAGTGGCATGAGGGGCGGTGTTGTAACAAAATTCAGCCCATGATAGCCATTTTTCCCAATGCTTGGGTTGGCCATTAATGAAACACCGCAAGAAGGTTTCAAGAGCCTTGTTAACAATTTTAGATTGGCCATCGGTTTGTGGGTGAAAGGCCGTGTTAAGACTAAGTTAGTCCCTTGCAAACGGAAAAGTTCACGCTAAAAAGAGCTCAAGAAGATTCGATCACGATCCGACACAATCGAAGAAGGAAAACCATGAAACGGACTATTTCCTTTAAAAATAAAGCAGCAACAGTAGAAGCAGAAAAGGGATGCTTCAAACCCAAAAAGTGAGCATACTTGGTGAAACGGTCTACTACCACCAATACCGTGTCAAGGCCGTCGGATTTTGGAAGGCCTTCCACAAATCCATAGTAATATTTTCCCACACACAAGTACTGATAGGGAGGGGTTGGAGGAGCCCAGCGGGGGTTTGATAAGATGCTTTTTGTTGTTGGCAAATAGCACACTGACGCACATATTGAGTAATCTGACATCGCATACCCTCCCAATACCATTTCATGGCAATGCGCTGATATGTCTTCACTTCACCACCGTGACCATTAAAGGGAGTATCGTGGTACTCTTTAAGAGAATTGGAATGAATGGAGAAGCTCTGGCTAGCACAAACCGCACTTTATAGAAGAGTTTACCTTGGTGTATGGTAAAGCCGATAGGAATAGCATCGCCGCTAGTCACAGCTTGATAAATTTTGGACAAGGTAGAATCGGCTTGTACTTCCTTCATCAATAAGTCCCAATTAATAGAGATTGAACTCACAGATGTACATAATGTGATCATATTTGTTGGTTCTCCCTCACGTCGTGACAAGGCGTCAGCGAAGGTATTACTTCTATCGGGTTTGTAAACGATCGTAAAATCAAAGCCCATCAATTTCATAGCCCATTTTTGGTATTCGGCCCCAATCTCATGTTGTTCCAGAATGAATTTGAGGCTGAATTGATCAGTACGTACCACAAACTTTCGACCCATCAAATAATGTTTCCACCGTAAGATAGAGAAGACAATAGCCATCAACTCACGTTTATATATGGGCTTCTGCTGGGCTCGTATGCCTAAGGAACGGCTGAAATAGGCAATTGGGTGGTTTTCTTGAAGTAGAACTGCTCCAATATCATGACCCGATGCATCCGTCTCCACCACGAAAATTTTAGAAAAATCCGGCATAGCTAATACAGGGACTTGGGTCATGGCTTGTTTGAGAGCCTCAAAAGCCTCAGTTACTGTATCATCCCAAACGAAGGCCTCCTTCTTCAACAAATCAGTAAGTTTCTTGGCGTTGTGGGCATACCCCGAGACAAAACGACGATAATATCTGGTGAGGCCCAGGAAGCCTCGAAGTTCACGGAGAGTTTGGGTTTAGGCCACTATGTAATAGCTGAAATCTTCTCTGGATCAATAGCCACCCCTTGGGCTGAAATAACATGACCCAAATATGCTATCTGCTGTACACCAAAACTAAATTTACTCTCGCTAATAACCAGGGAATGAGTAACCAATGTGCGAAGAACCAAGTCCACATGAGACCTATGAGTCTCCTCATCTGGGCTGTAAATCAAAATATCATCAAAGAAAACAAGTACAAATTTGCGTAGATATGGTCGAAATACCTCATTCATAAGAGATTGAAAAGTAGCTGGGGCGTTGGTGAGACCAAACGACATGACCAAAAATTCATAATGGCCTTTATGAGTGCGTAAAGCAATTTTGGAAACATCTTCGGCCGTCAAACGAATCTGGTGATAGCCCGATTTTTAATCAAGCTTAGTAAAGAAAATGGCTCCCTCCAATTCATCCAATAACTCATCAATAACCGGTATGGGAAATTTATTGGGCACCATCACCTTATTCAAGGCTCGATAATCAACGCAAAAACACCACGAACCATCCTTCTTCTTGACTAAGATAACAGGGCTAGCAAAAGGGCTAGTAAAGGGTTGAATAATACCGGCCTTAAGCATATCTTGGACCATGCGTTCTATTTCAGTTTTCTGTGCATAGGGATATCGATATGGCCGAATGCTAATAGGATCACTGCCTTCTTTAAGATGGATGGCATGATCATGGGAACGGTGTGGGGGTAAATGTATTAGAGGTTGGGTTACTTGGGGATATTTGGCTAAGATGGGGGTTAGGAAATCAGGAATTTGGGTAGGTTGTTTTGAAGCAGTTTCTGATTTAATCAAGCCATTGCACTCTATTAAAATACCATGCTTCTCAGCCCTTAAGGTCTTCACCATGGTCTTTAAGGGAATTTTGGAGCATTGAAGTGAAGCGTCTCCCATTAGTGTAATCGGTTGTCCTTCCCATAAAAATCTCATAATCTGATTTTTCCATTTGACCGTTACTGTCCCCAATTTTTCTAGCCATTGAACTCCTAAAATGATATCCAAACTTCCCAATTCAAGAGCAAAAAACCGGTCACAAATCTCGATGCCTTGCAAGGTTAACCGCAACTTAGCATAGATACCATCACCAAAAACTTCTAGCCCAGTGCCTAAAGTGACTCCAAACGCCTTACGCAGTGATATCTCCAGCACCAGTTGTTTCTCCCTAGTGGTGGAAATAAAATTACTCGTCGTCCCCGAGTCAATTAATACCAAGACCTCCTTGCCCTCAATTTGACCTACCTATTTCATGGTTTTGGGATTTGTAAAGCCGATCAGCGATTGCAATGATATACCCGTCATAGGGTCCTCGGAATCACTATGGCTCGGCTCTTCCTCCACTCTTTCCTCGTCAATTTCATCTTCATCCTCAAAGCAAAATCAATCGGAATTCCTTGTTTCTACAGACATGATTACACGACCACCGTTCATCACATTTAAAGCACACTCCTCGAGACCGTTTCTCACGCATCTCTTTATCAGTTAAAGGTAATTGTTTAATTCGTGTGTCTGGGTTGTGTTTGGGAGGGGGTGAGTTAGGTTTAGCTGAAGAAAGAGGTTTGGGAAAATAGGGTGGGTCATGTGTTTGTGGGTATGGTTTTGAAATTTGGGTGGAATATGTGGGCCCCCATTGATTCTGCTTTCTAGTTCTCCCATAATAGGATTTGGTCCAATCCTTTTGCTCTATTTTTTCAGCCCACTCCATAGCAATTTTTAGATTAGTAGGGTCCATGAGTCTGAGCTCACTACTAACTGATTCCTTTAGCCCAAACATAAAAACTCCTAAAGAAATATCCACCGGTACTTTGCCTAGAGGGTTCATCTTCTCTATAAAGGTTTTACAGTAATCCTCTACTCGATGAACATGCTTAACTGCCAACCATCACTCCACTAAACCACCTTGGTTATGAGGACGAAATCGCCTTAATAGAAGCATTTTAAAATTTCGCCATTTAGTTATAGGATTGTCTTGGTCTTCCCATTGAAACCAAAATTGTGCATCACCCTCCATACTAATGGCAGCTGCCTCTAGCTTTGCTTCTTCAGTAAGATTATAGTAAGATAAGTACCTTTCAGCTCTGAGTATCCACTCGTCTGGGTTACCGCCAGAGTAAGTGGATAATTCTACTCAACGAACCTTCCAGCTCCCTTGATTGAGGTTGCTTCCACCTGCCTCCTCCATAAGATAATCCGGTAACTCAATATTAGGGCTCCAACCAGTGTTTGACATCGGTGTTCCCCTAGTTCGTGGAGTTGGAGGTGGATTCCCGAGAATACTTGGACGATTTTGGGGCCTCTGAGTTCCTTGTAACAATTGATTTAGGGCTTCTTGCAACTTCAGTTGGTTTTCTACCATTATAGCCATGGATTTATCCAATTCAGCACATTTCGACTCCACGGCAGCCTGATTCACCGCCATTCGTTCCTCCATTTGCAACATGAGTGAATTTAGGCCGAAATTCGCCGAGACAATTCATCGAATTCTTGCTCAAGATGCTCAATGCGTTGTTGATTCGTGGGATTGCCCATTTCGAGGGTGAATTTCACTTGCTCTGATACCAATTGTGGTGAAACCAACAGTTACAGTAATGGAGAAAGAGAAGAGAGAGAGAAGAGAAAAGAAGGGGATGAGGATCAGAGAGAAAAGAGAATGAGAAGAAGAATACAGGGAATTTAGAGTAAGTATGGAGAAGATTAGTGTGTATATTTTCATATCTCCCAATCTCATTATTACATCATATATTTATAGCTAAACAAGGATTAACAAACTTGCTGCTGTAAAGATTGGTTATAAAAGATGCCTTTCTAATATATACTTCTTAACAGAATTTGCCACCTCATCATTACTCATTTTTGCTATTTTCAGCTACTTGTTCTTGCGCCTGTGATAGACCTTCATGGTCGTTGCTGGTTGCGTTGGTATAACATAATCACATATAACCCTGTAAATGTTTAACTCTTGAGCTTATTATTCTTCTTGTTCTTTTAGTTTATGTATCGACCAAGGCCCAGCTGTTGGAACTTGGAATATAAGAATGTAAAGACAATTTACTCACCCTCGCAGTATTGTAGACAGTGTTTTTGCAATCGGGAAGAATGCTAATCGACCAAGGGGGCAAGTTGTAGTGATTATTCCCATAAGCCACTTTTGCATAAGAACTTGGATTATAATTTGCAAGGAATGCAGCACAAGCTCCGGATTTCGACTTGAATTCATGAGCCTGCATCATAGATGATTGGTATTAATGATTATTATGAAATACTACAACTTACACCAGAAAAAGTCATAAATTTGTGAAATGTAAGTAGTCAGAAAGCTAACCTCTTGACTGCTTCCCAGTCGGATAACCGTTGGATCACTGGAAACTAAAGCTGGTTCACAGAGTTTTATAGCTCTATGCAAGTCCTTTAAATGGCCCCATTTTGGTTGTTTTCGGAGTCCTGAGAATGGCAGAATAATTTAACAGTTGCAATTGCATACAGTAGCTGTAGGTAATAAGAACAAGATTGATAGAGAGGACATGTGCTCGAACCACACATTAATTTATACTGTCAAAATTTTGATCATTCCCGAAATTGATCTGAAATCGCAGCCAATAGTCGGTGGGTTATAACCCGGGATTTTTATCATGTAAATAAAAGACCCAACCCGAAAAAGTGGATCAAACCTGATCAAAACCCAAACCCGACCATTTAAACCTGTTTCCACAAATTTGTCAATTAGGAACCTACTTTACTTTTAGTCAATTTTTGTAGTTCGAGTTTTAAAATCTTTGTGAAACCTTAAAAGCAATATATTGGTCCTTTTTAATAATAAGTTTTAATAAAAACCAAAATACTTTTTTTATGTCTTTTTTGAAAACGCCTTAGAAAACTCAAGACCAGTTGGCTCAACCCAAACCGGGAATGATCTGACCCAATATTATCTAACCCGAAGCTGACCCAAAATCCGCCTAAAAATGACCTGACCCAAAATCTGGCCGCCTGAAAAACGGATCTACTTTATAAACTTGTTCAAAATTAGTTCATTTAGACCAAGTTGAAAAAACTGAAGGAACTAACTTCTGCAAGAGCACAACAATGCATACCAAATTCATCGAGAGGAGCATCATAGTCATAGCTAGTAGCAATGAAAGGGCCACCGGCAGTTCTGCCAAAGTTGGTACCGCCATGATACTGGATACACAAACATTGAACTATAAGTATACAAACAAAGACATGGAAGCTCACAACAAGTAAATGCGAAAAGAAATTGACTCACCATATAATAATTAACAAAAGACCCCCCTTTCTGTATGAATCTAGCAACAGCGAATGCCATATCTTCGGCTGGTCTGCTTGGAACCGGACCCCCAAATTCAGTATACCTGAGAACATGATCAAATGTACATGTCAACGAGGAATCTCATTGTTAGTCGAGTTAGTTCCTTAGCATATTTACTTTGTTGTTATAGAGATCTCACCATCCAGTCCAAGCCTCCGTCCACATTTTTGGCTTATAAGCCTTATTTGGTGAGAAGTAATCACAGTAGAAACCATTGCAGGTGTTAATCTACAAAATATGAGCAAAATTAGCTATAGAAATATGATCACTATGCCAATCAGACCGGTGAATAGCACCAGCACCAGACGACGGACAGATAAGATACCGGGAAAAATTGAATGAACCCCAAGTGCAAAGCCACAAAAATTACACTTTTATCAAAAAATTTAGGCAACACAAGGAGACAACAAAATTTACAGCAGTGAAGTAGCAACCATAGTTGAAGAAAATAAGAACCCAAAGAGTACGACAACATTTTATTTCAGCACCCGAATGGCGGTAAGTGGCTCCCACCTTGGCGGGGTTTAGGGGGTCGGATGTATGCAACCAGCAATGTTAGCCTTGTTAGTGATAACAAAGAGCTTGTTTTCGATTGACTCTTGGTAGAAAACATCAACAGTTATATTACATAAATAAAAAGTACACGATTTAACGAGTAGCAACCATATTTGCAGAAAATAAGAAGCACCCTAAGAGTACAACATTTTATTTCAGCACCCGAATGGCGATAAGTATCTTCCACCTTGGCGGGGTTTAAGGGGTTAGATATACGCAACCCTACACTTGTTAGTGCTAACAAAGAGGTAGTTTCCGGTTGAATATTGGTAGCAAACATCATATGTAATGTTACATAAATAAAAAATACACGATTTAAGAGTACAATAATATGAAAATCATTTATGAGCTAGCAAAAGAATCATTTAAGTTTCTAAGATTCTTACAATTGGGTCTGGAGCATCATCCTGCTTACACATGACCCATGGGACACCAGTACTTAACCCCACAGCCATTTTGGCTGCCCAATTACTGTAAGCTCTTCCAGGAGCACCAAGTTCATACTCCATTGGCCCATATTCATTTTCAATCTGTTATCAAACTTAATAATGAAAAATCAAAACTCGAACTCGTCAA
Source organism: Amaranthus tricolor (assembly GCF_026212465.1). Taxonomy (NCBI): domain Eukaryota; kingdom Viridiplantae; phylum Streptophyta; class Magnoliopsida; order Caryophyllales; family Amaranthaceae; genus Amaranthus; species Amaranthus tricolor. Next base: position 21,848,756 of record NC_080057.1, on the reverse strand, counting down.
CTCGTTTTGAATGATTTCGAGTTTATGACGGGAAATGAATTGATGAATGAGAATGAACCAATATGGAATTTTGCATACAAACATACCTGAGAAAGAATAATTGGACCACCTTGTGACTCAAATAATTTTTCTGCTTTCATCATGTTAACTATCTTCTCAGTGAATCTTTGCATTTCAGCCTAAATTACATTATAATGAATTTATAAAGAATGTTAAATAAATAAGCTAATTATTATATGATTTGCGTATTACAGCCTTATAGTTTAGTACTTGGCGAATTACAGCCTTAATGTTTTGTTTTTGCGAATTAAAGCTACCAAAGTATCAAAATCTACAGCGTTCAAGCCAAATCGTTCATTTTAATGGTCGGATTTTAGTTTAAGTGGTTGTGAACGTTGTAGACTTTGATAATTTGGTGGGTGCAATTCGCAAAAAATAATATTAAGGTTGTATTCTTAAAAGTACTAAAATTTAAAGCTGTAATTCGTAAATTATTCAATTAATTATTACACTAGAGAAGTTTAGTAACACTGTGGGTGAGAAATGATCATGAAATATCAGCTTACCTTGAAAGGTTCATTATCTGTTCTGAAGCTGATGCCAGGAACATACTTCAACCAAACAGGAAAACCCCTAAAAATAGGAAGGCCAATAAATATAGACAAAACCTTTCACTTACACAAATTCTCAAATAAAAACGGTCTCATGGAGAGACTATTTATATTGGGTTGGCCCAATGTATACTTATTGTCTTAAAGTGATCACTTATAACCTTGAAGTCATCGCCTACAATTTTAAAGTGATCACTCAACTTAAAGTAATCAAATAAAGAATGAGTTACTATATGACCTCGCCTCATGGTGAAACTGTCTCATACAAGACATGTTGTTTTGCTTTTTCCTAACTTTTTCCTATCACCCTTCTAAAAAAAATTCCATTTTCATTGTTTACATGATTTCTTCATTCTTAGCATGATTAAAAAAAATATTTAATGCATGAAATGAGAATCATGGCCCGTATGGGTTAACTTAGTGGTTGAAAGCTTTTTTTCATTATTCTATTCTCACCCCTTGCAACAAGTATTAATTTTCCATTTCTCTTGTCTATAAGGATTTTCCGATAAGAAAAATCATAGAATAAGGAAAATGGTAACAAGAAATTACCCAAAGTTCCACTCTGCACAAACATAAGGTCCAATTCTTAAATGAGCATAAAGACCAGCTTGTTGAATCAGCTTGATGAATTTCACAAGGTCATACCTATCCTCAAAGTAATACTATCAAGTAAAACCCACCAAAAAAATTGAAATAAAATCATAAATAAAGAAATAAACATTAGGAAAATAATCACACAAGAAGAAAGTTTGAATTAAAATAAAATGTAGTAATGTGAAAGAGATAATTACTTTTCCTTGTTCAGGCTCATGTCCATTCCAAAAAACGTAAGTTTGAATTACATCTAAACCACCTTCTTTAGCCTTTTGAATAAGATCTGGCCACATCTGCATTAAGAAACCCCACACACAAAAATGAACCCATCATCGTCCCAAAGAGTCCCACCCATGAGCAGGGTTCGAATAGGGCAGAAAAGAAAGCAAACCAATATGCACAAAAATAAACTAATTATCATTCCAATGAGTCCTGCCCATGGACAGGGCCCCGACAGGGCAAAAAAGATGGCGTACCAATATACACAAAAATGAACCGATTATCATCCCAACGAGTCCCGCCCATGGACAGGGTTCGGCAGGATGGAAAAGAAGACAGACCAATATACATAAAATGAATCGATCATCACCCCAATGAGTCCCGTTCATAGGCAGAGTATGAGAAGGACGGGAAAGAAGGCAGACCAATAAAAAAATAAACTAAAATCTTCAAATAAATAACAAAAATAACAAATACCCACAAGAATAAATTAAAAGTAACAAGATTAAACTCAACAAAAGTAGAAATTAATAACTGAAAGGAAAGCACATTGGTAAGATTCACTCAAACCTCAGGAGTACTCCTAGGATAATGAATAGACCCAGAAATAAGAATCCTTCTTTGCCCATTAATGGTAATTGCTTGATGATCATAACCCACAATTGCATTTACAATAATGAACAAATTTAGGACCAAAAAACCCCAAAAAATAGAGAAAAATATCAAATTTAAGGGTTTATTTAACACCATTATTATATATTTTGGGTTGTTCTTTGAGCAGCTATAAAACACAAGTCCTCTTTAATTTCCCTCCTTTTTTAAGACAAAAGTAGCACAAAGTAATGAACTTTAGCTTATTTCTTTGTCTTTATATATCATACACTTTATGTATTCTATGCTTGCTTGCTGATAGAAAGTGGACTAAAGGAGTGAAACATTAGACTAAGAAACAGCTGTGAGTGTTCCTTTTTATATTCTTTTTCCTGCTACTTCTATAAAAATGTAGGGGTGAAATAAATATATTTGCTTTGGGAAAAATGATACAAGAAATCATGGCCGTGCACTAATTTTTTTGGAGCCTAAAATTATATATAATTTATATTTTTTGCTTCCTAATATGTGTTATTTGGATTTTTTATAAGTATAAAATAGCTAAAACATTAAAATACAAAATAAAAAAAGTATTATATAATTTGTTACGTTTTAAGTTTTTAAGGATTTTTTTATTTTTCGCTTTGGGGCCTAAAATTAAACGAGATGGCGCTGCAAGAAACATATAATAAAAAATGAAAATTGATGATAAATTTGTCGGTCAAAAGTCCGCCTAAGTAAAAAATTGATTGCACACAAGTGTGATATAATTATATACTATAACCAATTGGTAATTAGACGAGTAACTCCTTATTTTCGATATATAATGACACTTAAATTATTTTAAAATTTTAAAAATCTAACTGTATATCAAATTGCAATTTGCAAAATGAAGATCTCAGTTACTAATTCACTGTACTCGTAACTTGTAGTAAGTGTGAAGATGTTTATGGGTCCCACTTTACGGCTACTTCAACGCGAACTTGCGAATTCCGTAGGGATTAGGGAGTATTATTCTATACGTATTTATACTATTGGTTTAAAGCGTATTTAATCTATAATATTTTTAGAATGTATTTTTTTAATGTTTTATTTACAAATTTAATTTTTCATTTCCCACTCTATTCAAATAGATTCTCTAGCTCATATTTTTTAGATTTAAGGTTGGTGGTGGTGCAGATTATTTTGGTGTGCATTGAGTATATCCAAGACTATTACCTTTGTGTTGGTTTTTTTTTTTTATATTTGAATCTTCGTTTTTGTAATGTTGGAACTTTTAGAATTTATTTTAAAGTTGAGATTTTATTCTAAAATATTTTAAAGTTTATTATGTAGACTTGATTTTATCACGTGTAGGAGGCATCTGTTAAAAAGATTCAAGATTTCAAAATTGCTAGCAGTTATGATACGACCCGTTTGATAATTGATACTAAATGATAGGGATGCTAATGAAAAGTTTGTGTAATTTTGATAGGGGTATCTCTTGAAAAATCTAATGGTTATGTTATGCTCCTTCAACAATCTCATTTTCTTCACAAAATTCATTCTAATGCATTACCATTTGAATATAGGGTATTAGGTGGTAATGAAAATTTTTGATGAAAAACCTTTTTTATAATCAAACTTTCATTGTCATGAAAATGATATAATAAATATCATAAAAAATTTACACCACAAATCAATTTTAATTCCCACCATTTAATATTAATTACCAAATGGAAAAATTTGAAACAAATAAGCAAAAAAATATTAAAAAATTCAAATTATAGTAAAGTTTTGAAACTATTTCCCAATATAAGCAATTTTTTCCCAGACTTGAAGTTTGGGATATTCGCATTTAGTAACAACGAACAAAGGCAGTGGGTTCAAAAAAGACAAAGAGTGTGTTCGATGTTAGCAAACAAAGCTAAAACTTGGTCAAATAGGGTCAAAGCTCTATTCGTTGTTAATAACAGCGAACAAAGCTTTGACCTTGTTTGACCAGGTCTAGTTTGTTCGCTGTTAGTAACAGCGAACTGAGCCTTGACTTTTTTTTTACTTTTCTTTGTTGTTTTTGTTCAAATTAGCCGTTGTAGCTTTGAAATATAGCCGTTGAGTGAAGATCTATAAATACATCACCCTTGTTAATTCTATTCTATCCATCCTTTACTTTTGAAGTTAAGTTGAGGTATGCTCTTGTAAATTATGTTTATTTTGATATGTTCATTTATAATCTTATATAAAGTTATTTATTAATTTCAAATTAATGTTTTTATTTGAATTTAGTTATATATGTCAAAGCATCATATATTCAATGGAAGAGCACTGTCGTTGTGGTCATGAAGTTGAATACGGTCGCGATTGGAGCAATTTTGATCCTAGACGTCAATATGTTGCATGTCCACTATTCGAAAATGAAGGTTTGGGATGCACCTACTTTAGGTGGGTTGATCCGGAGGACACCAAATGGCAAAAAGACATCATTATTAAGCTCAACAAAGACAATGAAGAGCTTAGAACCGAGATATATAACTTGAGAAGGGAAGCAATTGATAAGACGCGTAGGAGTGAAGAAACCGAGAGGATATTGAAAAATTTTAATAAGTATTCTTAAGTTGTAAAGGTTTTATTTCATGAATGAACGATGTATTTGTAATTATTATTAATGAAACTATGTTGAATTATCGGCATCGTCTATTTGCAATGAAGTAATCAACACAAGTCATAACAAGTCTGAGCATGGATGATTGTTCGCCAAAAGTCCGAGCATGGATGAAACTATGTACTAATGAGGCTTATTAACTTCGGTTCATATTCAAAATATGATAAAAACAATAAACATATATACATACATTGCAAACTATGTACAAATGTCAAAATGTCGAAATCCCACAAATGTTTAATATACACAAATGTTCAATGTATTACAAAATATATACTAATCCTCATCTCTCTCCAACTGTGATGGCCTCTTACGCCTCCTACGATAGTAAGAGGCGTTCGTGTGTCGCTCGGGGAGTGGAGGTGATTAGTATTGCGATGGCTCAGCCTGCGAGGTCCCCGAACCATGTTCGGGGTAGGACAAATCCACCTCCTCCAAATGAACGTCATGAGGAGGAGACGAGACTTAGACCTCGCCAGCAACAGGTGAAGCCTCTTCAGCCACTTCCGGTATGAAGTGCTGGAACTGAGTGCCAAGGAGCATGCTATGCGCAATCTCTCGTACGAGCAGCTCATGGCTCGATTGGATCACCGCTACCACACCTTGTGCCTGCAATCAAATGTTAGTTAAGTTAATATTATATTATGAAAGTTGTATTTGTAACCAACTAAACATGAAAGGATAATTACGAATTAGGTCATCATTGGCGCGGCAGGAGCATACTGGGATGCAGCTACGAAACCTCGTGGTGTCATCCATCGCCGAGTGATGGAGAGGAACCACGGCATGTGAACAAGGTAAGTGGTATATTTCCAATTTGTTACATGTGCATTTCCTTTGATTCAAGTCAACAATTTGAATCTTGCACCCCTTTGACGATCCTCTATTTCCCCGCCCAATCTTAACCTCGAATATTCCTCTTGTGTAATTGAAAGCAACAATTTCATGGAAGTTCGCCTTCTCGGTGTTTCTACTAATAATCCTCGTGGCATGAGAGGTGTACATGTTTCCTCCAGTCATCTATGTACTAGAACATTCGCGTCTTTTCACAAAGTAGTTGTTGACGCGATAGAAGGTGAATTCAACTAATGTAGTTAATGGCAAAAACCTTACGCCCTTCATTACAAAGTTGAAGACCTCAGCTAAGTTGGTGCTAGTCACACCATACCTATGACCCCCATCATGACACAGTGACCATTTAGACATATCACCTACTTTATCAATCCAAAACAGAGCCTCTCGTTTCGCAACCCCAATTGCCCTCAAGCCCTCAACAATCTTAGCGTGTCGTCTTTGCTCAGTAGTTCTACCAAACAACTTCTTAAGTTGAACATTACCTATAGCATGGTTAAAGTTACTAAGCAAATGACATAAGCACAACCTATGATGTGCGTATGGTGGTTGCCATTCCGTCTCTTCCATGGTCGCTAAAATGCCCGTATGTCTATCAGAGATAATACACAATCACATCTTTTGTGTTACATGCTTACGAATACACGCCATAAACCAAGACCACGCAGCTATGCATTCCTTCTCAACCAAGGCAAATGCAAGTGAAAAGATACCCTTATCACCATCTTGCGCAATCGCAGTCAATAAGGTATGACGATACTTACCATACAAGTGTGTACCGTCAATGGCGATCAAAGGTTTACAAAACTTAAAGCCCTTTATGCTAGGTCTAAAGGCCCAAAAGACACGTTGAAAGGTTTTAATATTAGGACGTACATACACACCCGCGTCATTGTCTTCCTTAAAGAACCACTCAACTACTGTGCCCGGGTTAGATTGTTGCAACGCTTTCAAAAAGCGTGGAAGAAGAGAATATGAATCCTCCCATGCTAGCTTATAAGTGACCTCTATCCCAAATCGATTTTTCACCATCTATCGAACGACAGACACCTTAATCGAAGGGTCTTTGGAAACACAATTCCTAATCACATTGTTAATCACAGAGGACGTCAAGTGAATATGTCCAACTGGCACAGTGTCACTACCCAACACACAATTCTCATGCTTTCCATTGTACTTTGAAATAAACCATGAGGTTGAATAAGGATTTAGCCTAGCCCTTAGTTTCCAAGAACATCCCCTCTTACACTTCAATGATAAAGAAGTTTGGTTAGAAGTCTCTGTTCTATACTCTACATTCCAACGAATATGATAGACTCTAACAACTTTAACAAAGCTTCCTTACTATCAAATATCATCCCCTTTTCAATCTCCCCATTTTCGGTGTAGGTGGTATCACAAACCCAAGTCCTCCAAGAGTTGTCCTCTACATATTCATCCAGAGGTGGATATAGGGCATAAGGTATTGGAGAAACGATTATAGGAATGTTGCCTAGGGTCATGTCACTAGCTAAGGCATCCTCATCCACATGCACATCATTCTCAGAAGGATCATCAACAAGCTCATTACTCTCATCACCATTATCCCGAGGTACCAACTCAGTACTTTCTCCTAAATTACCAGTCGCATCATTTGGGACTTGAGTTTGAGGGGATTCGGAAGGAGTAGAAGATGGGGAAGGAACAAAGGAATATTAAGTTTCTTGAGTTAAAATAGGCATAAGCGTAGGAGAAGGATTGGAAGTAACATTCACAACTTGGCCTAGGAGTACCACTTCTACGTATAACTCCAAAGAGAAAATAGATGTAGCCTTTGAATGCTCCCACATAGCATCTATAGAATCATCATCCTCAACAGGAAAAGCTAATAATTGACCACTCATGTCATATTTAAAACTTAAATTAACAGTACTTCGTGTGGTGTCAATTCCAATCTTAGAAAATACAAAAAGCTTAAACTCATTCAAATCCATGTTCGAGTTGCATGAAAATAATTTACTTTTACCCTCAACATACGTAACCTTGTTACCACTTGTACGAATAGAACCATTCCAAAAACATGCAATAGTCACACGAAATGATGCCATTTCTACATGAATACATACAAAATCCACTTCATCACCAAGTACATTCACGAATATACATAATTAATTAACTACATTTACATAACTATTTAACTACATTTACATAAACTAATTAACTAATTCAAATAAAATAAATATACTCAATATACAAAACAAATTAATTACATATAATCAATATACAAAACAAAATCAACAAACATAATTAACTATCTGCATTTACATAAACTAAATCAATACAATCACCAAGTAACTAAGTACATAATTATTAATTCAAATGAGTAGTGATAACATGGTACCAAACTCACATCATCCACACAAAAAAACCTAATGTACTTGAACCAAATTCAAAAGAATGCACAAATAAGTAAAAAATCAATAATACATTACCTTAATAAGCTTATATTGAACTAAATGAGTAGTATTTGCATTAGTAATGAGCTGCATTTTAAACAAAGAGTGAAAATTAGATAAGGAAGAAAAAAACCCTAATTTCGTATAAAAAAATGAAAAAAAAAAAGAAATTTATACCTTAGACAACTCCAAGTATATGCTAGATCACTTTACTAGTGTTGGATTGGAACAGGGAGGGATTAATTGATGCTTTCAAGGTGTTTTAATGGAGGAAAAGGAGAGAGAAATGGTCGACTTTTGTTTTAGGGTTTAATTGAATTGGGGGAAATGAGGAAGAAAGGGGTTCAGCTGTTTTTAGATCGCATTTGTTCGCTGTTAACGCGAACAAACACTGGAAATCAAAAAAAGTCTAAGAGTTTGTTCGCTGTTACTAACAGAAAACAAAGACTTTGACTTTTTAATCTCCAATCTTTATTCGCTGTTACTTTATTCGTTATTAGTAACAACGAACAGATCCAAACCATAACTTTAAGAAATAACTGCGTATCTTGAAAATTATTTTTAGAACTTTGCTATAATTGATTTTTTAAAATTTTTCACCAAATCGACAGTAAATTACCAACATTCTCAACCCAATAGTACTCTATTACTCTTTTGGATTTATGACTATATTTCCATACTTTGAGTTTTAATAATCATTAATATACCAATATTTTTAATTATTACTAGCAATGTACATCAAGTTTTGTAAGTGACTGTCTCACTATAAGACAAATTTATTTTTCTAATTAATCACTTTAAAGTTGTAAATAATCACTATAAAAAGTGATCACTTTAAAATTATAAATGATCACTTTAAAATGGTGGGCGTACCCTAAATCAACCTAATAATAAATACAGTTTCTATCGTAAAATCATCTTAGAATTTGTGGATTAATTATTCCTCTTAAGTGATTGTCAAACAAAACTAAACAGAGAAAACACCGACTTATAAAATATTGCCGTTAAAATGGCATGTTGCACCTAGAAACTTTGTAGCCCAAGTAATATGAGAGGACATTTTTTACAATGACACTGTCAGAAAACTCTATTACCATCAGCATTACAATTACCATTACCATTACCATTACATAACATTCAAAAAGACGTCAATTCAAGCCCAACAGTAACAGCATATGTTCAGTCATGTTTAATTTTCTCTCTATTAGCTCCAAGAGCGACCCGTACTATAGCGGTTCCTTCGTTCTGGGTATCCACCTGAGGCAGAAATACATAGTAGTGTGAAGCTTTCCATTATAGGGAAAACAGTAACAAGTTGCGAGAATTCTATAAAATTGTCACTCAGAACTAGTTTCCAACACAGAAATAAAACATCAAACACAACGGAAGGAGGGAGAGGTTCAATTTCTTCGGGATGTTGGATAAACATAGAAAATGTTCAGAATATGCAATTAAAACAAACCTCAATATTTGAAGCTCTGGCTCAGATTTCCACTAATTTTTATCTACTTTTCTGTTTTTCAGTCTAATCAAGACTTTCTAGTTTTAGACTTTATTATCTCTAATCTCACTTCAAATTCATCTTTATTTTTAAAGTCTTGTTAAAAACTTAGAAATTTTCTCCAGTTCAATAATCTTGCAATGAGTTTTAAACTAACAAGACTGAATGCAAGACTAGCATTATTCACACCCTTACGAATAAAGTCGGAACTAAAAGTAATAATATGCCGGTAGAGGAAGGAACTAAGAATTAGACAAATTGATCATATTGACATGGTAAAACTCAAATTACCAGCTAATGGAGGTGGAGCCCCTCTTCCCATGGAAGCCAGCTCAGGATTGACCTTTTGTCCAGCTTCCTCAAGAATCGCAATAAGCTCCTTTGCAAATCGGGCATTAGCAGCTGTAAAGAAGGTGTATGCTGTTCCTTTGGCTCCAGCCCTTCCCGTTCTACCAATGCGGTGAACATAGTCTTCAAGTGAACCAGGGAAATCATAATTTATCACATATTTCACGTCTTTCACATCTGTCACAGACCAATAAGAGCAACGCTATTAGAGTAATTTGTTTAGAATATAAACGTTTAAAGGTAAATTCACTATTACACTATAGCTATGTTCATATAGTATAACGCAATGTATTAGGTTCAAATTAAATACTAGGTTCTAAGCTCATATTCTTTTATCTTGCCATTATATTCTTTATTTAAATATGCATTAGGTCTTAAAAGGTCTATTATAAGCTTCAATTTGAATATATGCTTTAGAAAACTTCAATTACTATGATAAAATAAATATTTTCCAAGCTAACATTGTGATGTCCGTAAAACGAGTTGTAACACCACGAGGTACCGCGTCAGCGGCAGAATCGCGACGACATATGTGATTTTTTTCTATGATCCTGGCTTTTCTTCACATGAAGCAATATTTCTACTGCTTGTAATTCGATTCACGGCTAGCATGATCTTTTTCATTTGAAGCAATATTTCTACTCCTTAACAGAGAATATGCAATTCAAAACAAGATTAGGATCAAAATGCACAGTACGTTTCCAGCACAATACGTCATCCTGATCTTTCCTCATATGAAGCAACATTTCTACTGCTTATATTCCGAGTCACAACCAGTTATTGTTACCAATCTTATCTAGTTTGTTTGAGACCATAACAGAGTACATAACTCACACCCAGATCTGTAGATCTACTTAATATATGCATGAAACAAACATACCTAGACCACGAGCTGCAACATCCGTAGCAGTCATGATAGGACTCTTGCCTGATTTGAACTCTGACAACACCCAATCCCTTTCTGCTTGGCTCTTATCCCCGTGAATCGAAAGAGCTGGCCAACCATCTGTGCGAAGCTGCCGAGTTATCTGATCGCATCCCTTTTTAGTGTCCATAAAAACCAATATTCGACTTCCATCCATTATATCCTCCAATAGATCCACCAGTCTAGAACAAAGTACAAGTTAATTACAGAGAACTGGTGTTGAAAAATAATATTTGAAGAATTTGATCCTTCCTGCGTATAGTTGGTATTGATATACAAATTCGTTGATAAGCATAATTCTGTGCTATCAAAGAGTTTTTTTACTATCCTTTTTATACGTAATAAAGCTCGATTATACCATTTTTGCTATTAGGGAAGATTTGTTTTAAATGTAATATTTTGAGTGCACACTACACTTAACGCAAGCCAGCACCCTATATTCAACACAAGTCAGGGTAATATTTTGAGTGCACACTACACTTAACACAAGCCAGCACCCTATATTCATCAGGGCACTAAATGTAAAATTGGATCCTGGCATAATTTGAGGGGGGGGTTAAAAAATCATCCCATTAGAGAAGAATTATTTAAAGTGTAAAGGAAGACGAAGTCATATTTCTGTAGATGTGAGAGGCCCAGCACACTACACTCAACGTACGCCAGCGCACGCCTAGAAAGCTAGAAATTTTTGCCTGTTTGCGAGGTTGTGCACTTCAAGGCTCCATTGTGCACGCATATTAGGAACGCATAGATTCCAAAGTTTGATGCAGAGTATTTTATCCTATCTTTTTATAATTCGTAGATAATATTCTATCTTTTTATACTATATTTACTACTTACATTATTCTTTAGTAAATAATTTTTCCCTTGTGCTTTAATAAACTGAGAAAATTTTAATGATGTTTATGGAGAGTTAATCTCCCAGAAACTTGGTTGGACAAAACAAAGGTTCAAAACAACAATGTGATTTTATTTATTAATATTATTGGTTTAAGTATTAATGTTTTTTTGATTCACTAATTTAAAACTGAATTTGGTATGATTAACCTACATTATAATTTCAAATATAATTAAATAGTGAATGGTATTGAGACGATTAATTACAAGAGAACAATACATTCAACGAGGTAATTTAGGTAGTATTTAACTTCATCATTCTTAAAAAATTTACTTCAATTAATGTTGCAATAAATTAAATTTAGACGGTTGTTTAGGTAGTGCAAATTCTTAGGGTTTTTAGTGTGCAGTCGCAGCTTTGACCTAATATCAAAGTAATTTAAATTAATAACGAATTCTAATTTACATTAAGCTGCTCAACAATTAAATGAATGCACGATAAATGATCTATAATTAATTTACAATCATCGCTAAAATCCAATCAACTGTTTCTACCATATAGGTTGACCTCTTATTATTTGGCTCTTCAGTTTAAATTTTACTTGATTTCACTAAAACCCATTTTTTCATTAGTAACAAAAACATAACTAGTAACAAAACTCTCAAGTTTCTTGTGGAGACAATCCCTACTTCCCTATATACTATTGTAGGAGGAACAGGTTAATTACTTGGATTTTGCTAACAATGACTTAGACAACATCACTTGTTAATTTAAATATATCTGATTATGTAACATTGTTGCATCTGTCCCAATGGGTGTTTTTAAAATTTCAACTTCATGTAATTCTTCGAAAAAATTAACAAAAAATAATAGTTTAAGTTCAATATTCTAGCACAAGTCAAACTGTTGTAGTTGTAGCAGAGCAGACAATAAATGCTTTAAGCCAAATAAATATAGGGACAAATCATCTCCTTACTTCTTATATTTCTGATTTTCAGAAACAATATCCACAATCTGACGAATTGCATGGTTAGCTTTCAAGTCCTGAGAACCAATGATCACCTACATATGCCCAACAAATAGTTACTTAGTCGTTCTTCGTAACATTCTCAAAAAGCTAAGATGATGGCAAGACTAAATCAGACAAGAGGGACATCAAATAGAATACTCGGTCGAACCCCTTGACTAAACCAAAAAATTCAATATTCTACATATCTGTGACTATGTCTTCGGGCACCAGTAAACATATCCAATCTCTCAAGACTCGACTGAAGACCAAAACATTTTTCCACAGATAATAATGGCGTAAATCTAGATCTCAAATAATATATTCTTCCTTGTTTATTTTTGGGTGCATTGAATGATGACAAAAGGTTCTGAAGCAACAAGATTCATATCAATACCTAAAAGCCATACTTTCAAATTCACCTCAATGTTTTATCTTTTTGGCATCCACTCAACAGAATCAATCGTGTGGAGGAACTCAGTTTTTACAAGCTACAAAGACTTGCAGGTGGTTTATAGTCCCAAATTTTCACTTTATCAAGGGAAGTATTACCTTGTACGAATTATATAGAAACTGCCTAGCAAGTTGCTCAACCTCCTTTGGCCACGTGGCACTCCATAGTAGTGTTTGACGGTCTGGCCGGATCTGTACAAAGAAAAGCATAATACAATGATAAAATCATCTCTACAAAATTGAAATGAAAAATCACACCTGCCTAAATGTATTACTTGTGTATAGCAGGACACAAGTCAACATATATACGATTAATTTCAAAAAATAAAAATCTTAATAACCTAATAGTGTACTTATTGAATATACATGCAATATATGGCAAGGCAAGGCATAACATTTTTGGCTACTCAAGCTCATGCCCAGCTCAAGTCCTCCATTTCCTTCCCCTATTGCATCCAACTGAAAAAAATCACATCCCTCCACTTCCCCTCCCTTCCTTTTATTTTACGAGCACGCACTTATTTATTCTACCCATCTTAATATGCTTTGTTATAAATTGATGTGCTCAATTAAATTTGATTACTCGCTTAATTTTTTTTTCATGTTTCTGCTATCATTTTTTTATGCTTGTGGCTTTGTGCTATCATTATAATGATCACTTGTCGTGAGATCCACACATTTTTTTTACAGATTGAACAATGGAGAAGACACTTATGAGGAAGATGATTTTGATTTTGATTTTGATTTTGATATTTAAGTGTGTTATAAAACATTTCAAGCATCACGATCCACTGTTTGCTTTCTTTACCTTTGTCTTTCTTTTGGTTTTATTTCTTTTGTTAGTTCAAGACTCTATTATCGACTAATTGAGTTAGCGTATGACTTTATCTGCTAAATTAACGTTACTTATATGTTATTATAATATGAAGTTCATGTTGTTTTAAGTATTAGATATGTTTTAGAGCTTTTTAGCAAAATTGTGCGCCTTGCATACAAAAGCCCGCACCTTCACCTTGCGCCACAGAAAAAAGGACCTTTTGCTCACGCCTCTTAAAACTAAGATCAACCCATATAAAAATAACTACAGCGAAAAGATTTTACACCTTACATGGAGACTTGACTTGAGCTCCTTCATTCAGCAAAATTCTCGTTGAGATAATAGAATTTAGATTAAAACAGAATTTGGAATTTAGCTTATACACACTTCAGCTCAATAATGCACTCATACTTTCGCCTTTTCCAGGAATAATCTCCACTCATCTAATAAGCACCAGCGCTAACAAAATTTTTACCATGGGAGGGGGAGGTTATGAAGTGCTTTCTAATAACAACCACTTCAGTAGGCAAGTTCAATAAGCAACCCTCTTCCCGTCAAGAAATCAAATAGGGACGTCACAAATAGGTCTTTCGGTCGAGACAACAAAGCAACATAAAGATGGCAAGAGATAATAAGGAAGGAAACCCGGCGATGAAAACAACAGCAGATCATGATATTGAACAGAAAATTAATTGAACAAGAACCTTTCAGAATGCTCATACCTGACACACAATTTTACGAATCTGAGGTTCAAAGCCCATGTCTAGCATTCGATC